>NW_028321911.1:1515151-1666666 GCF_036245765.1 Copidosoma floridanum
GAACTTTAGTTCAGACTCAAACAAGTAACTGTCAAACTGCATATACTTTATTGCATTGCATTTTTTCTGTGTATTTTTAGTTTTCCTATTTCTCATTTTTGTTATTTATTATAGTAAGTATGTAACTTTGAAAATTGAAATTATGATGGGTAAAAAAAAATGTAACTAATTTGATTTTTGTAATATTTTTCGTAAAAAATTATTGCTGTTAATATGCACAGATTTTATGCAATAAGACATATTAGTGCTTTTAAAAAAACTTTCTCCAACAGAAAATTGTTGTATCGATTTTGGTGGTAAATTTTATCATTCATCAGAAATACATGAGTAAAATTTTCATTTGATGCTTTGTTAATAATTATTGTACATGAATTTTCTACTACTTGTTTAGAAGTATGATTTTTACTGAAATTAGTTTGCTCAGATTATCCTTTTTATTTGTTATACTATTCATCAAACATCTCAATCGCTAGTAAATAACTTTATGTATCAAATTTGTACTTATAGCTTATTTTCTACAAAAAACCATTTAACCATCACTGGTTTAAGTAAACACGTTGTAATAATAGGAGGTAACTCATCAACCGTAGAATAACTTACAAACATCTAAGAAGAATTAACTTTGGCATCAAGTAATAAATAAAGTCGCCATTTTCTTAATATGTGACAACATACGTCAATCTTTAATTTTTGGGTTTGCACAGATTATCAAACGAATATAATATACTTTAGTATGAACTTACTTCTCTTATATATTACTTTGCTCTTTATCATGTTTCACTAAATTATATTTATTTTATTTACGCATCTCCGTCTGATATATCTTCATGATCTAATGCTTCATTTATCTCATCTTCGTTTGTATTATTTTGTTCGTCTTCGACTCCATTTGCTTCACTCTGTTCATCAACATTATCGTCGCTATGTAGAACCACAAAGATCGTGGAGCCAGTTGCTTGTTTGCGAAATTCCAATATGCAGGTTAAAACACGAAATCACAGAAAAAAAATCAAATAATTTTATAAGTACAATATACTGAGTAGGTTATTTGGAAACTTATGATTGAAACAACAACTGTATTATTTCATATGGATGCTTATTAAGAAATACTGTAAATGTGGATTTCGTTTCTGTATAACGATGAAGCAAGGAAGCACGAACACGATCAATCACTCGAAGTCAATCTGACTTTTAGGCCGTGGTCGCACATGTCTGTGGAATGGTGATGCAAAAGCAGTAAAAAGTATAGTATTCGCTATGCGCTTATTACAGGTAGCGCTGCCGAGTGAGAGAAGTTGTCCCTCACTGAGATCGCCAGAATGCTCATATAGGCATTTAGGCATAGACACCCGGTCGGAACTCGGGTGATGCTCCGGGCCGTTCCGGGACAGGTTTTTCCCGAGTGGTTTCCCCACCCACAGAACACCTGTTGTGGCATCCCCTTGTCCTACTACCCCCCCCCCCCCACCCAAAGTACTTAGTGTCCATAGTGCATTAGTGCTATCGAGTTCTATTTGCTTATTCTTTGTGGCGTTTCGCATACTTTACCATTAAATGTGAGTTGAATTGGAATTGTATCGGTATCTGCACCCGTATTTTCAAACACAAGCGTACAAACATGCATTGTTAAAAAAGACAATCAATCACTCGGTTTTCCAGACAAAAGTGAATACCCTTATCATGAGGATAACCTTGTAAAATGTAATAATGTTTAATACAATACGTTCCAATAAAAATTTACGTAATTTCTCGCATAAAGACGTCAGATTTATGTACGTAGGAAATTCGTATATATACTAATTAGAGTTGTATTGGTATGCTCATATAAAATTATACGTACAGTTTTTCCAATAAAACTATATAAAATGTGTATTAAGTTAGACTTATAGTTTTCAGTAAATCTATTTCTAACAAATTTTTATTGGTCTGACGGAATAAAATCGAATAAAATTCTCTGCTCAAATACATTACGTGTAAAAACACATGAAAACTTCTATTTGGCTTACTTGAATCCAAATATAACTTGGAAAAGTTTAATTGGTTTTTATTGGGCACGATCAATAGGGATAAAAACCGTTGCTATGTTGCCACGTTTCTTGCTGCGGCACTGATAGTGTGGGCCTTTCTGCATTTGATTTCCATAGCCAGCATTGTTTGAATTTGAGCAGTCTTACTTGAAATGTCTGATTTCACTACAGCCGTAACAGGTTTTTTCTTGTTGTTTTTTGTGATCTTCCGATTTCGATACTAAGGCATTTGATGTTACACTAGCAGTTTTACTTTTGTTTTTAATTTCCATCGTTATTATTTTATTGATCTGACTGTTTCATCTTCTTTTAATGTGTCTATCAAATTATCAATATAATTGTACAATCCAGGTAATTTTCTTAATAAATAATTTAACTTACAATAAAACTTTTTAATATAACTTTTTTTTCACTCAATCCAGCACCTGCATCTTTTAACGCGCTTACTGATTTTTCAAATTAACTAACAAATACTAATGATTTCTAGTAATCTTTCAATCTGATTCTGCTACATTTTTTACGTCACATTATCTGCAGTGTGACCGACTCCTTTAGATATATTTCATTAAACTTTTTTTATAATCTTAAATTCTGTGTACCATGTACCGACCAATTCTAACTTATCATACGAAATAGCACTATGTATGTAATTCATGGCTTTCAAATCCATATATTAATCGTCTTCCTTGTGCGTCGATATTTTCTTTTGCTCTGTATAAGTAGAACATTTTTTTAATTTAAAAATACTGTTACTGTTTCTTTTAGCGAGCATAGTACTGGCCATCAAAAATCGGCATAGAATTTTCCTCCACGTTAAAGCCATTTGTTTTTCTAAACGATTCTTCTAGACTTCTTAATTCTTTTTTTCTTTGTAAATACACTCTTTTAAGACTTGTGTATCTTTGATCACCTTTTTTAGAACTTTTATCAAACTTATCAGTGTTGTATTCACACTTTTATTATCTGTGATTACTTGCATTTCATCTTTTGAATTTTAAAATTATAAACGGCACTCTTAAAGAACAACGCTTAACTTCCAGAAACAAAAGTATGGCGCAACCCTGCACTTCACTACCATGTTAAAATGGGCAAATGAACTAGAAAAATATTTACTGAATAATTAAGATATTAATTAAACAATGACACAGCCAGCTCAGCTGCTTGTATACATGCACAATAGGGTGGACGTTAACATTTTTTTTGCGTCCGATTGTGCTTTACAGCAAAGTATTGCTTTGTTTGACACCAAAACATGAGCGGAAATTCGAAAAAAAAATGTTGAGCCAATTTTCGCGTGCTTTAAAGATAACAGTTTTTCTTACAATATTTGCGTGTCAAAAGTGGTACCAATTTTATTTATGCACTCTAACGACCATGAAAAGCACTAACACTGCTATCCTAAAATACATATCCTGAATCTAATGTTGTCATTAATTTTAACCGTTGTATTATTTGGAAAGGTCTGTGTGTAAAAACTCACAAAAAATGCGGTAATGCCTAATGTATCTATAGTATTCATCATAAAAACCATGAAAATAATTAACACTGTGGTTCTTAAGGATATGTGTTCTTGTTTTTTTTCTTCTGAATCCGATGTGGCATTATCAGTTTTCATCGTATCATAGACTGAAAAGGGCTGAGAATAAAAACTTACGAAAAAGTGCGATGATGCTTGACTTACCAAATATAGTCATCATAAAAACCATGAAAGTCATTCAAACTACGATTCTAAGAGAATATATTCTTATGTATCTTTTTCTCCTGAATCTGATGGTATTATCAATGTCTACCAAAGCATCGATTCGGAAGGTGTGTTAATATGATAATGCAAAAACAAGCTGTACGCGAATGAAAATGATTGATAAAGCTGCAAAATCAATTGAATCTCGAGATCAAAAGGATACATTATTATACATTTAAAGTAAGAATCATGAGTATTTGTTATTTACGTCGTATTAAAAAATGTTTTATTCCCTACTCTAAAAGTACATACCATTTGTCGCTAGAAAAAAATGTAAAATATTAATGTTAGCAATGAAAGTATCGCAGATATTGTGTTTACCTCAATTGTTGTGTACTTGCACATTTCAATTTTATATGTAGTAATTCTTTTTTTCCAATATTATTTCGCAAAATGACCATATTTGCACATAAGTGTACGTAAATCAAATCAAGGGCGTTTGAATATCGTCACATTGTACTTACTGTACCTAGTAGCAACCTATCTACTCGGTGAGATTCAGATAAGGTTAAGCATTTCATCAAAACGGTTGCGTATTTATACCCTGTTCTCCATTTTTTTGTTCCATGCTAAATTGTTGATGGTTAGTGTACGCACAGACGTTTATAGTATGGTTCAAGAGGGCCTTCATATTCAACTAATATTGTGTGTACGTGTAATTGGTCCATTGTATGACTGTATAAGCTATAGGTCATTGCCGTTACATAAAGTTCATGCAATCGCCAGTTCATCCAAAACTCTGTCTTGTTACCAGCAGATTATGTCTGTGGCTGATTATCAAAATTGTCGGTATGAAGGTAAATAAACTCGAGCTTACTGATTTACCATTATCTACTGCTTTACTATGATAGTCTCTAAAATATGTGGCTTGAGTAATAGAGAGTATTGCTAAGACTGAGAAGTAACGACAATGTCTTTTACCTATAACCAATGATAACAATAGTTTATTTGTCTGAAGTGTACTAATCCCACGTTGTTGAAAAAACACTCAAATTTCTAATAAATTAAACTAATATTAATTTTACCATGTAATACTCCAAAAGTTGTTTATTCATTTTGTAAGTTAAGTAAACTGTAATAGAATTATATTCGTTGCAAATATAATAATGGATGATTAATTTTAATGAAGCATCAAGTTTTTCAGTTTTTTAGGTACAACGTATTTAATAGCTGAATATATAAAAATAAACCTGAGCTTAAATGGCTTAGCTATTAGGGTGCTAGCCTCCTAGCCAGAGAAACTCGAAGGATTGTGAGTTCAAATCCCATCAAAAATTACCGAGATTTCTTTTCGGGCTTTATCAATGGAATGAATAACCTGGATGCCAAGAAACCACTTATCCAATTTTTAAAAACGAAAAGTGGATTTTTTTCCGGTGATGTCTGAACCTGGCCAGCTCTATCAAGTGAAGTTACTATTGATTTTAAATAGGATAGTACAGCGAGTTGGATGATTTATTGGAAAATACCTTTCCATTAAACTTGATGATAATAGGTAGCGTGTACTTAAGACCATATCTTCGCCCTGTAAATGAAACTCAGTAGTATAGAAGACCGAGTCATCTGAGGGAAACTTTGCAAGGGGCACGCACGAGAGACTTGCATACTTTAGGAAAAGGTGGGTAGTTACGAGAAAATAGAACAAGAAAGGTAGATATTAGGGACATAAGATACGGAAAAATCTTGCAATCAGTTTCCGTTAAATCTTAATTGTACTACTACTTTTTTTTTTTTGTTAAGGGACTTAAAATACCTTACTGTATATCCCGGAACCGAGTTCACATTACTTCAGGGTGGAGTAACCAGGAAGATCATCGTATCTCATAGCATTAGCGAGCAAGCTCGCCACTAGTTGCTAGAGGTCCCAATTCTCTTGAGTTCTGAAAACGACTCGAGGTTTCTGAGAATCGGTATCCGTGTCTAGCGCTCCTTCGTAGGCTAAATTCCTTGCAAGCACCGCTGTATGCTTGATGCTTTCCCTAGCTGACAAGTGTACTTAGCGCAGCGTGGGTCGACATTAGCTCACACTTCTTCTCAAAGTCTGGCCTCTTTAATTTTGCACTGCTTGGGCCTTCTTCCTTACCTCTTCTTCTATTCTAATACTTGTCTAAATATTGGGCAGTTCCCACTGCCGGGTTCGTGTTTTGTGTCCCCTGCCTTGAAAAAGAAACACTGTACTGTACTACTGCAGTCTTTTTTGCGTTGGTTTGAGCTTTCACATCGGATGCACAGCTTCGATCTATCTTCGTCTTTGCAGTCGTGGGATACATGTCCATACTACTTTGAAGCCTCTTGAAACAACAAACCTTCTCTTAACACGGCAGAAAACGAATCCAACTTTGAACCAGCCTGCGTGTTCAACTTCCTTGGCAACAATTTTCTTAAGGGTTACTAACGCCATTCTCTGTCCTTTAGCATTTGCTTTGAGAATTTGAACCTTCAGATCTTGATTTCTGTTTCCAATAACCTTCTGAAATGACTTTTATTTCTTCTTCCTCGATGATACTGTCCAAAGATTTTTTTTTTTCGTGGATTGAATGAGGTATGGTTTGTCAAGGAGGTTAGGCGAATAAATCGTACAGTACAATATTTATTGAGAGAATTACAGTATTATTATTGTATAGTTACATTAGATTCCTAAACAAGACATACTAGGTGAACAACAGGTACAAGACCTTAAATATAAAGTTAAAGAAATACGCGAGAATTTATAAGGTGAATAACAGGCACGCAATAAGTTGACTGGCCGTCACCAGACCACGCTATATGCTTAATACAAGGTACGCTCGTTACACTGGTATCCAGTTACGTACTGAATAATGTCTGCGCGATAAGTATTTTATAGAAAGAGGCTCTGATTGACGAGAAGTCGCAAATACGCATACATGAGATAAAACAGCCGACGTCTTAAAGGTATGGTTACGACAACCAACGACTGGACTTCCAACACGAGAATACAAAGAATTATGCTGCCAGCAAACGTACCGAATTAATAAGAATGATCCCAGGTACCTAGTTCTCAAGACTCGCCGAGATCGCTAGTTGGAGAACAGCTCCCAGATAGCAGGAAGGAAAACAGCTCCAGTCGCACAAAATGGCGAAGCATCCTAGAAGAACAGCTCCTTGTGAGGATATTCTGGGTTCAACCCTTACATCTTGACGTGGCGTCACTCGCAACCTTTTATAAAATTTTCAGGATCTCGGCACGCATTACAAAATGGCTGTGTTCGCCCGAATAGGGACCGTAGTTTCGCCTTCAGAGGTTAATCGCGTTCTGCCTCATTTACACGCAAATCCCACGGGTCTCTCTCCCCTGCCTTACTTCCTCCACGTTTTCTTTTACCTTCTATATTTCTCTCCTTATCTAACTACTGGGAGCCCCCCACCCCTTTTCTGCTTTTCAGAGTGATGCCAACTCCTAACACTATTTCTCTAACTTTTTAATTTAGTTTGTGCGGTGGCAAACCTTTAAGAATAATGTTTAATATTTCAAAAGGGAAATTTATAAAAATTTTATCATCCCATGTATTGGCACCTTTGTACGTAGCATGATCCATGCTATAAAATGTATTTTCTTTCGTTGGATTTAAAATTTTGTGATTTGAAAAAATAGTGTATTCATTATGAGAAGTAAGAATAACACAACTTGATGAAGATTGGCAATTTTTAGTAAATATTCAAATATACATCGTTGACTTTCCATTTTTCAGTAATGATCAGTGAGTTTAATTCTCACTCTCCAATTTCTTAAAGCAATTTAAAAAAGTTTTCATCAACCGAACGAATGTTTGTATTTTATTTTAGAATATCAAAAGAGCTTTAAAGAAATGATGACTTATAGTTTCTGATAAAACCATACTTCTATTACCATTTTTATAACGGGAAGTATTTGACGGAAATCTCCTCCCAAATTATTAATGTATTTCCAAAATGTATGTGTGTATTGAATACATCACGCAAAGTTCTATCTACTATCTCTAAAGCTTTTTTCAGACTCATAGAAACCTCATCCCGAATTATCAAATTCATTTTACGTAATTTTTTTTTTTCAAATTTGATTTAAAAAATGCAGGCTCAATATTATTTATATCCAAAATTAAGCAAAAATTTCTACGACTGGTCATACCTTTTGGTAGTTGTACTGACGCAATGCCAGTTCATGCCATTGACAAATTTTTTTTCTTTGTAATATGATTTAATAAATTTATGTTTTGTATAAAAAAGTTTTTCCTGATCCTTCAGGCCAATGTATAGAATAAATCTTCTTAACGTTTTTACATACAATTTTAAAAATGTTTTTTTGTTCATTGTTCAGCTGAGCAAACATTGAATCAAACGTATGTTTCCCGGAAGCAACTTCTTCTGCGTTATCATTGTTTTGTAGGTCAATTTTAAACGGTGAGGGTAAATTAAATAATATACGTGATTCATCTTCAAGTTCCAAAACTTCATTGATGTGCAGAAGAATATAATTTTATTTGTTTTGAATAAAATCTTCACAAAAAAAGTTTTTGTACCTTTTCCAAATTTTATCATCTGGTATATTCTCTGAAATTAAAAATCATGCAAAAACTTTTCTTTATCAAAGAGGAAGCATGCAAGTACTAGCTTCTTGGAAAATGTAGTCAATCTGTGAATCATACTCGATTAAACCCATGGCAATCGTAGTATCTTTAAATGTTTTATATTCTATTTCTTTATATGGTTTAAAATCTTAAAATGAAGTTGCTGTATTTTTTTTATTTAACATTGATTTAAATAAGAGTAGTTCATGATCTTTTGATGATACCATATTTAATCTACCTATTGCAGTATTCTTTCTTTTTCTTTTTCCTTTCACCCAAATTTTTAGTTAATTATTAAAAATATAGTTTTCTAAGATACCTCAAAGGTTTCACAAAATTATTACTTTTATTTAACGCAAACCAAGCTGTTAGATGCGTTTGCCATTTCTTTAATATCTTGTCAATTTGGATATGCTTTAATCTTCATGCTGCTTCTATGGGACTGAAATATCTACCATAAACATAGTTTTTTTTATTTTATTTAGAATTTCATCATAAGAATTACTTAATCTTAAATTTAATAAAAGCTCTATCATTACCTTTATGAATGTAGTCGTATATATATATATTATATGCTTTGAATAGATGCACAATATTCAACGTTTATGTGGCATCTATATTCTATTAACAAAATTTTTTTACACGGTACTACTGTTGTCAACTGTAATTTTATGTTCATTTTAAGTTTTACAAATGTAATTATTCAAAACTTAATTTTTTCTGATATGCTCAGAATAACCATTGGTTTGACGATGTTATGTTAGCAAACAGTTGACATAGATTTTTGATACATTTATTATTGGATGTATTTGAACATGGGTTTTTTTTAGTGTAAGGACCGCAAAACATGTGTTTGATGACTAATTTAACAAGTTTCTTATTATTTGAGAGTATTTTAGCTGATATAATTTTATTAATACGTTCAGGTAAAACTATTTTATTGTTAGGTTGTAGTGTTACAAGAAAATGTACATATAGTGAACCACGTTTTTTAAATTCTACAGTATAATCGTAGGTTATTCTTTTCCCGAAGATAATAGTTATTATAAATCTCAAATAATTATTTTAATAAGGAAGTAAATATATTCAGCTCTTAAGATTCGCGTATCACTGTGAAATTTCAGTGAATGAAAGGTGAGCGGATAAAATACAATGTCTTTGAACTAAACTATGTCCTGGTAATGGAGAGTAAGCGCACAAAGCGTGCAGGAGGGTGAAAAAAGTATAGTTGTATGATTTTAAATCTGCTAACCTCACCCTAAGTCAGTTTTTCTTTTTTTACCAGTTTAGTTTAACCTTATTAAAATAGATTTATCAACCTTTAAATAAAAAGTGGTAACACAAGCACCTCTAACACAGCAATTCACTGCTGATACTATATTATGACTTTGTTAATGAGGGGTTGGCGCGCAGTGCGTGCAGGGGGGCGAAGCCCCACTAGTATACATATAGCATGGTGGCTCGGTCAGCTAGTTTGTGGGTCGGCATGCGGAAGACTGCGGGTTTGATTCCCGGCCAGTGTGACTCTCCTGAACAAGTACCTCTGTGAATTTTCACAAGTGCTCTTTCATCACGCAATGCTCCTCGTGAAGGGATAATTTTACTGTAGTATATATATAGACGTCAAATATTACACATTAAATGATAGGAGGAACGCATGCATATCTAAACTGAACGGAGATGTAAGTCAAGAATCTATATATTTCACGTACCCCACCCGTACAATAGTAATACTTTTTAACAATAAAAGCACACATTTTTGCACATTAATAAAAAGCACACTCCCAGGTGTGTGTATGTGCATGTGTGTTGTATAGAACAGATAGCTTGGCTTGCCATTGCAGCTTTAGCCCGCAAAAGTTCAGGTACGTCTAAAGTAGCTCGTTTGATCGTTATAGCTATAGAGATATGAGAACAAAGTGTTCGAGTTCTATACTGGCGTATAAGTGGCAGCGTGATCATAGTAGAGAGATCGTTGCATGTGGGTCCAATACATTCCATCTTACTAATATATAAAGCAGAAGCGCTAAAACCGTTGTAATCACTGACCACGAAAACTACTGAACCGATTTTGCTGAAATTTTGCATACCGATTCTTGACACTTCCTAGATGGTTTTAGTATGGTTTTTATCTTGAAAAATTTAATAACAATAGCAGTAAACAAGCTCAAAGTTTTGCAAAAATACGCCTGCTTTTCACTTTAGTTCAGTAGGATCCGCTAGGTGGCGTCGAGGTAAAATTTAAGCCACCCGCAATCAATGATAGTGAAGAGTGGTTATAAGTTGCCCCGCCAAGTCGCCGATTTTCGTAGTCGTTTTTCGGCAGTCCTCTAAGAACAAAGGTGTTTGTCATGAAGCTGGGCATCCCGGCTACCGTTAACACTTTTCGTTCATGGACAAGCAAAATACATCGGCTGTTACCCCGAATCGCCAAAATAACCGAGTGCCACGGAAAAATAGGCGTTCGAAACATCAACGTCTCAGGCGAAATACCAGGAGACGTCCGGCCAAAGCTCAACCTGCTTCACCAACACTACCAGGTTTGGAAGCCCTTCTTCCATCCAACCTTCTCCTCAAAAGTTGATCGCGACAGGAACTCTACGAAGAAGATATTCTTCAGGCCCACTACCCTGACTAACAGTCAGCAGATCGTGATCCAGGGAACGACCCGGAAATGAGATTTTGTTCGGCCATCTACATACCTTCCTCTGGCGCGTTCACCTTTTGCAGAGACTCCCAAGGGCAAGGACGAAGCAACCTCGGGTCCAGATACCCGAGCTCCGCGATCCCCGTTGACTGAGCAGAGTTAAGCGGCAAATATTTGCCGTTTATCGAACGCCTGATAAAGCGTTTCAAATAATTGACCCTCACCAGCTCTCCATCGTTAGGAAAAAAAAAAAAAAAATGAAGATAAAAATCGGCCCTTTTTAGGGCCATCAATAAATTTTACCGTAAAGTAACTTTCAATCTCATCGGTCTTTTTAAGAGCCATTAAACATTGAACTACTTTTCCAAAAATAGATTTGCCCTTTGCTGGGAGACATCGAGAGCAGAGCTGTTTGTCGTGAGTCTGGGAACCCCGGCCACCGACGACTTTCTACACTCGAATTACATAGGCCAGAAATTACTTTTTCTCCAAGATTAGCGTTCAGCTAACTTGGTCAATCTCATTGGCCCTTTTCAGGGCCATTAAACGTTGAACACCTGCCAAAGTATATATTGTAATTGACAAAATATAACAAACACAGCACTTTTTAGGGCAAAAATTTTTAACAATGCCTCGAATCGTAAGAGGGCAAATCGGGAGGAGAACTTCTAATGCTTTAAATGTTTACAACTTTAGGAGTCCAGAAACTGATGCAGAACATTCATAGAGAGTGGAACAGCAACGGCAAAATCGACGATTAATCAACTATTTAAGTGACAGATCCACTTTCTGTTACAATCCTGACATTGATTACTTAAATCTTCCATCAATTCAAATTGGCGGAATGGTTTCCATTTGCACTCATTGTGGCGCTAAAAAATGGAGATATGAAGCTCCAGGGCTCTGTTGTTCTGGTGGTAAAGTTGCCCTTGATCCACTGGAAAATCCTCCTGAATTGGTAAGATGTCTGTTAATGGACGAACACCCCCTATAAAAACATTTCCTTGATAACGTCAGACGTTACAATACGCAATTCCAAATGACATCATTTGGAGGGAAAGAAATTAGAGAAGGAAACTTTATGCCAACTTTCAAAATCCAAGGTCAAGTATACTACTTAATAGGTAGCTTACTTCCTCAACAGAACAAGAGTCCGCAGTGCTTACAAATCTATTTCATGTCTGAAGCTGAACAAATTTCTATTCGGTCAGATAATGCCCTAAAAAAAACTTTGATTGAATTATTACAAAAGGTGATGCATGATTGCAATCCTCTTATAAGAACTTTTAAATCCAATTATGACTCTCGAACAGTAGATGAACTTGAAAACTTAAAATTGATTATTCATGCTGATCGAACTCCTGTTGGGGAGCATCGAGGACGATACAATGCGACTAGAGTGAATGAAGTTGCTGCATTAATAGTTAACGAGGAAAAAGGCCCTAGAGACATTATTTTACAAGGTTGACATGGGCGGTTGGAGCGAGTTTCTGAGCTCCACCGATTCTATGACTCCTTGCAATATCCTCTTATGTTTGGTTTTGGAGAAAATGGATATTCTATTGATGTACCACTTTACGGTGTTCCAAACAAAACTGTTTCTTGCATGCAGTTCTGCTGTTATAGGTTTATGTTAAAAAATGATCGTATAAATTACCTACTATATTATAAGAACTTAATCAATTTGTTGTTGATATGATGGCAAAAATGATCACAGAACGTTTACTTTACTTGCGAACACATCAAAAACAACTGCGTGCTGAAAGTTACATTCATCTACGAGATGCAATAAATAATGATCGTAACATTGAACCCTCCAGTATCGGACAGCCTGTAATATTACCATCCTCATTCACTGGCTCACCGCGATATATGCATTAAAAAACTCAAGATGCAATGGCTTACGTACGTGGGTTTGGGCGTCCATGTTTATTTATCACTTTCACGTGTAACCCTGAGTGGTCGGAAATAAAAAATGAATTACACAAAAATCAAAAACCTTCAGACAGGCATGACATTGTTTCAAAGGTTCTTCACTTGAAATTAAGGAATCTTATAGATGTCCTCACTAAGAAAGCAATATACGGCGAAGTTGATGCTTGGATCTATAGTGTCGAATGGCAAAAACGAGGGCTACCTCATGTGCACATACTTTTATGGCTTAAAACAAAAATTCAGCCGGATGAAATAGATAAGATCATTTCAGCTGAATTACTAGATCCTTAACAAGATCCCTTGCTATTCAGTATAATTTCGAAAAGTATGATTCATGGACCTTGCGGCGAATTTAACATGGCTTCACCATGTATGGATAATGGAAAATGTACAAAAAAGTTTCATTGAAATTTTTTTAAAGAAACCCTAACTGCAGATGATGGCTACCCAACCTATCGTAGGAGAGCCCCTGTAGATGGAGGTGATAGTTCTGTACTTACAATTCGTGGCAAAGAAGTACAGATTGATAACCGTTGGGTTGTACCGTACTCACCCTTCTTATCACGATGTTTCAATGCACACATTAACGTTGAATTTTGTCATTCAGTGCAAGCAATTAAATACATTTGCAAATATATCAACAAAGGATCGGACCGTGCCACTTTTTCAGTTAGAAATATTGACGAAATTGCAAACTATGCCAATGGACGCTATATTTGTTCTTCTGAGGGATTTTGGCGTTTTTTTGACTTTGAGATTCACGCACGGTATCCTCCAATCTTACATTTAGATGTTCACCTTGAAAATTATCAAAGAGTTTACGTAAATCAGCAAAACATTCAACAGATTCTCGAAAATCCGAGAAAAACAACGTTGATGGCGTTTTTTGAACTTTTTGTAATAGATGATTTTGCTAAAACTCTTTTGTATTCCGAAGATGCCGCCTATTATCGATGGGACAGTAATAAGTTTGTAAAAAGAAAACGGGGTAAAGACTTCCAGGCTGACCAGGAGTAAAAAAAGATTCAGCTATAGGTAGAGTTTATACGATTCATCCCACCCAGTCGGAATGCTTCCATCTTCGAATGTTACTTCAATATGTTTGAGGCCCAACTTCATTTGAGTACTTAAAAACCGTTGATGGTGTTACTTACGCAACTTTCAAAGCTGCCTGTTACGCACTTGGTTTATTGGAAAATGATGATCAATGGAAAAACACACTCGCAGATGCGGCTTTGTCTGATAATCCATCTAAATTACGTGACTTATTTGCTATTATTTTAGTTCTTTGTGAGCCATCGCAACCTCAAATTTTGTGGGATATGTTTAAACAACATTTATGTGAAGATATTCTTCACTCTTGTCTAATTTAACTCAACGATTTTAGAGTTGAATTTTCTGCAGAAGTGTTCAACAGAGGTGAAATTGAAGTAGAAGACAAGATCATCTCTCTTTCAGAAAAAAATTTGACTGCATTTGGGCTAAACTCACCGGTTCGAGATGAACTCTGTACTAATGATCCTTTGGAACATTCCATCAGACATGGTTATGATCATAACTATTTATATAACTACGTTGAGCAAAATCTTCCTAAGTTGGTTCCAGACCAACGACAAGCTTTTGATCGTATAATTGATAGTGTCTTAAATAGTAGTGGAAAAGTCTTTTTCCTAGATGCTCCTGGAGGCACTGGAAAAATATTCCTAATTTATCTTATGTTGGCCCAAGCAAGATCGGCTGGAAAACTGTCCCTTGCTGTTGCATCTTCTGGCATTGCTGCCACTCTCTTGAGTGGAGGTAGAACAGCTCACTCCACTTTTAAACTTCCATTATGTGTTTTTTCCGGAGAACATTACACGTGCCCGATACGCAAAAATGGTCCACTTGCAAAAATTCTTCAAGATACAACATTTTTTGTATGGGATAAGTGCACAATGAGTCACAGAGCTCACATTGAAGCAATTAATAGAACATTGCAAGATTTAAGATCAAACCAGAATTTAATGGGTGGCATTACATTTGTTTTTGCTGGTGATTTTAGGCAGACGTTACAAGTAATTCCAAGAGGAACTAGAGCTGATATTATTCATGCCTGTTTAAAATCATCATTTTTCTGGCATTATGTAGAGTCTCTTCATTTACATACTAATATGAGAGCACATCTCTGCGGAAGAAACACGGAATTTCCAACACAACTATTAAAAATTGGCGATGGCACGATGGAAAATAAAAACGGTTTTATCACCCTAGATCAATCCATTGAAAAACTGGTTACAACTGTCGATGATCTTATTTCTGAAGTTTACCCAGACATTGAAAATTTATCAAACAAATCATACCAATGATTATGTGAGAGAGCGATAATTTCACCGAGAAATTCTACAGCAAAGGAAATTAACAACATTATTTTTCAAAAGTTTGTAGCTGATTCTCGAGAGTACCTCTCTATTGTTTCATTCATCGCATCTGAAGATGTTGTTAATTATTCTTAGGAGTTTTTAAACTCCCTAACTCCATCAGGATTTCCACCCCATAAGTTGAGTTTGAAAGTTGGAGCTCCGATTATGCTACTACGTTATCTTCAACCCCCAAACCTGTGTAATGGAACCAGACTGCAAATTAAAACTCTGCGAAATAATTTTATAGAAGCTACTATTTTGACAGGTCCAGCATCAGGACAAATAGCTTTTATTCCAAGAATTCGGATGATACCAACTGATTTACCTTTTCAGTTCAAGCGATTACAGTTTCCTGTCAAAGTTTCTTTTGCGATGACAATTAACAAGTCGCAAGGACAAACTTTTAATTTTGTGGAGGTAGATTTACGTTCAAACTGCTTTTCACATGGATAATTGTATGTCGGGCTTTCAAGAACTGGTGATCCACATTATCAGATTGTTTTAATTCCTTCTGGAAATAAAACTAAAAATGTTACGTATACTGAAATTTTGTGAATGAAAAAATAATTTTAAATTATATATTTTTATCTTTACAGCTTTAACAAATAACCCTTTGTTATATCATAACGTTAACATGTAAAAATCAACGGCCCTTTTCAGAGCCAATACCTATTTTATGACGTAAAGAATGCACGATACTTTTTACCATCATTTTTTTCCTTTTTTCGATATTTTCAATAAAAAGTTATTTGTTTCAAAAAGTGTTAAAAATAGATAATAAGTTTTTTAACTGTAAACGTCCTATATTATTTGTCAACACACATGTGTTTCATTCAGCGAGTCTCGGGCGAAGCCAAAACGGGGGGCTGCTAGTAGAGGTATAAGAATAGAGAGCGCTAAGTCCACATAACCCTATCCATCGATGTTTTTATTAGTGCGATGGAGACCGGTGCAAAGATTCTCTGTATGTCTCTTTCCAATCACAGGGGTTAGATAGAAACACGCAAAAAATTTTTGCAGTGTTCTTTCTCGCACTGTGGGGCACAGCTTAGTACAGGGTTGTAGGGGTTTAGCGTACTCTATTCTTTATCTCAATGGTCTATCCTGTCTTGACGATTTACCATAGAAATATTATAGATACAGTAGGCAAGCCACCGATTCTTCTGTAAGTGGAAGCGTTAACACGATAAAAAAAGATGCAACATCGAGCTACCTTTCTATCTCTCTCTGTGCTCGCTGCTGATTGGCTACAGATGTTTTACGTATATGTAGGCATAGGCAATCAGTAGCGACCACAAAGAGATATTATCTCTATCTATAATATCTCTATGCGACTTACACGGTTGGCTGGTACACTCAGCAAGGCATCCCCACAGAACACGCTGAAGTGAAAGAGTCTCTCTACTTAGATCTTTAACCTAAGTCCCGACTACTTTTTCAATTCAAATATAAAGCCTTACGAACTAACTGAAAAGGTGCCTGTAAATCAATTCTAAAAATGCAAACGTTGCTAACCACTCCGCAAATTTTTGCATTTTCAGAATTTATTTACAGGCACTTTTCGCTAAGTTCGCGAGGTCTAAATATATGATCTTTTAAACTATAGCTTTTATTAACGATAGCTACGTAAACTAATTCTTTTGCTCAAGCCAAACTGTCTGGCTTTTGATTCCCGTTCATTATTTTTTTTCCTTATTTTTTTTTTTTTGCAATTAGCGCAATTTTTAGAATAGTTCTTGTATTAAAGAAGCGTTTTTCTGTTTACATAAATTCTTAGGTGCATGGTTTATGTCATTAATGAGCATAATTTCAACAAAGCTTACTCAACTGTTTTTATTAAAAACTGCTCATAATTGTTTGTTTTATTCTTTGAACCATAGTACACATACAATGGAATACCACATTTACATAACTATACATTTACATGTGTAATATTTAAACACCAAACCAAAATTGTTACAAACACTTTGTATAAAGAAGTTATGTCAAAATAAGGTCAGTAAAATATAAACCACAATATTTGATGTTCATGAAAGAGACTTAAGCCATACTATTTAAGGAAGTATCCCCCTTATTTTTAATAACGTCAAGATTTTGATGATATTTGAAATGTAGGTAAATAATGGCAAGACAAAGCTCCAGTTAAAATTTCAAGACTGTTCAAGCTTTGGAAGCCAGTTATTAATGAAAATGTATCTTTCAATTTAACAAGGCATCTAATGGGTGAACACATTTTTTGCCTCTTCATTTGTTGATATCTCAATAAATAACGTCAAGATAAGGATCATATTGTTTTATAAGAAGAAGAATATATATAAGGATTACATTAGTGTTTGTAATGTTTATTCGTATTAGTAATGTAAAATTACTAATAAATAAAAAAACAAGCAAAAAAACTAGGTTAAAACTCATATATACATGTATAAACCGCATTGAAAACTATGACAGTACTATAGTTTTCTACAGCGAATATAGTCAATAAAGGGGATCCTCCCTTAATAAGTTGAGCGTTGACTAAATGAAATTATTCAACCTATAATTGCATTAACTCTTATGATTCTAGTACAGTTAAATATTTCAAAGTTACTCTTTAAAAGGACTTGATCTTTTTTAATTTTAAAAATAGATGAAGTTTGTTTGAAACAAATTGAAATGATGAATTATTTGAGGGTAGTTCAAAGCTTGTTTTTTTTATTTTTCTTTTTTTTTTTTTTTTATTTTTTTTATTTACTTAAAGGTCATCGATTTTATTAAATTTTTCACTTACAAAACCATACTTTCGCTTCTGATGCTTATAGCTAAGCTGCTTATGTAGTAAAAGTATTCTAACCCAAATAAAATAAAAGCTAGGACTAAACCATATCGGTTAAAAAAAATTTGTTTCCGTTTAGTGCCTCTGTTCAAAAGTTATAGCTGTTTAACGAGAAGCGATAAAAATTGCTAAAAATGAGATTTCGTTAATTGTTGCCGAAAATTCGTAATTTAAAAAAAAATCCCTACATCTTTTGATTGGTGGCACCAAATTCAACAAATTATTTTTTTTTTGCAATCAATAAAGCCTCGTTTCAGTAATTATTTGAGCCTGTTTTGGACCACCTTAAATAGTGCACTCCATCGCTACTTGTGTTTGAAGTGGAATCGATATTCATCGATGTATCTCACGAAAAAAGTTGGATCAAACGCCAAAACATGTGTCTCATGTTTTATCCCACCAATACTGAAAAAAAAGTTTCGTAAAACTGCGGTGCACGAATGCTAGAAAAAAAAGACACTTTTATCATTGAGGGGTACGGAAGTGACAGGTACGAAAGCGAAATTTTGAGCTTTGGAGTACTATTGCGGTTCGTAGACTTAATATAAACAATTTTCCGCAGACAAAACATCTGTCGTCAATAATTAGAACAGAAAAAATGTTCGTTACCTGTATGAAAAACAGAGGGGTGGGTCGAGGGAGAGACGAAAGTAATCAAAATTTTTGTAAACACGAAAATTAAAAATTAAAGTACGTATCAATTAAAGCGATAAAAAATTTTGATAGCTTGACTTAACCGTTTATTTTGTCACGATGTGAGATTTAAAAAATGACCTCTAAAAACTGTCATGAAATACAATAGTGTGGTTTCAAAGCGATTTCCACTGTCACCAAAATTTCGTTTAAATCTTGGGACATTTAGTATTTGATTAAAACCCTTGCTTATAAATTGAAAATTAATGTTATTACGGCGCAAATGTAACATACGATGTCTATACCTGACCATGTATATGCGAGAATATGGCAGAAAAGCTTTTTTTCCTAGTAAAAGCTTTTAGGTGCAAGATCGAGATTGGGACAGGGCACGAAAGTGACATTTTGATTACATTTTCCTAATTATCTTATTAAGGAATAAATATATCAGCTTGAAAGTTTTTTCCAAAAAAATTTAACTCTTTTAGGATAATTTCACGCAATTTTAACATTCAAATTTAGTTTCTTGCAGTAGCATGAGCTCTGGGCACGAAGTTGGCCACTTACGGCAGAATCACTCATACACTCATCCACCGACACGATGGTTAAGCGGTAGAGTTGCAGTCCCGTCCATCACCGATGTTAAGCAGCATTTGGCGGTTAGTACTTGGATGGATGACCGTTCAAGTCTTGCCATTTTGCCTCTGCTGTTTGCTTCGTGGATTGATTGACTGTTTCTCTGTCCCTTTGACATCGTGAGCAGAAGGTGTGCCAAATTTATGCCCCGTTATCTAAGTCTGCAGCTTAGACACCGAGTCAGAAATAAAGCAGACACACCGGGCTGTTCCGGATCAGGTTTTTCCTACGGAAGATTTCCTGATCGACATGACAAACGTTATGGGCGAATGTAAAGCAGTTGAAAGGGCCCTCCCCCTTCCAGTCCCACCCCAATTCCTCCCCAATTCATCAAGTGCTCTAAGTAGTGCCTCTACAAGAGAGCCAGACGTAAAGCACTATAATAAATATGTATACGTATATATATATATATGTGTGTATGCAAAACATAAGTAAATTTTGACAAGCATTTAGTTTCTTAGTTTATCCCTACATTGTGATTTTCAATATAAATTTCAACAGAATGCGTCATACGAGTATAGACACCGACTCGTAACACAAATGTAGCGTATATATATATATATATATATATATATTCATCGAATTTTTCGGAGTATGCACAACCAACTGTAATTCCGAAACGCGACTTCCTATCGTTATCAACATGCATTGCTAATTCAAGTGTTTTTGTAGATGTATTTGTCAATCATTTTTATTACTTTTTAGTGGTAGTTTAACTCATACTCAAGATTTAAGTGACTTAATACTAAAACCTGTATCTAAAAGGTATATCTTTTTTCGTATTCTTCTGACATTGTAATAATGCGCGATGGGTGAGCCAGTAATCAATTGAATTGTAATAAAAAGTTATTAAAACATTACGTACTTAAATAAAACAAATTTTTGGTAGTCTTTTATTATACATACTCTATTAAATTTTCAAATTTATAAGACAGCACATACAAGATGAACGTCAAAAGTCGTCAATTCATTGAAATGTATTAAGATCGATAAAGACAATCATCTAAGGGATTTTGGAGAACGCTAGTCAATAACTAGAGGTTATATTTGTAACTTGTAAAGCTAAAAATTGCTGTATACAAAATTTGATGTTAATTGGTTTATTTAAAGTGGCTTTTACCCACATCTATACCATACTAAATTTTTTAGATCTAACATAAGATCCACAAATCATTGACCACAAAAACTCCCTGAAAAAATGTTTTGCACAAATCCATTGATTTTTGAAAATTTCATTCACTTTTTTGAATCTGACATATTGTCTTTAACGAACCCAATCATTACTTCTTACAAATGACTCCAAATTCTTGAATTAATTAGCCCTTTCATTCATAAAATGTACTACTCTTGTAGCTGACAAAATAAGCTTCACGTAGAGAAAGAAGCACTTTCAGAAAATTATCGAATTAAGCAAAAGTTTATTGTTGACAAACAAAATGTGACTCTTAGCCATCATAGTTCGTCATAAACTAAACGTCTTAAGAAACCAAAATCAACAATATTTTTTCGACATGACAATGCTCTGCCGCTTAGCAGAACTAGGAAGACGATGAGACAGCAACGCAGCGGGACGCTCAAGATCGTGTACGGATTAGGACCAGAAGTAACTGGCAGTTGCGGCTCGTCATTCGAGTCAACGAGGCTCCGAGAAATGGAAACACCACTTGGCGCACGAGGTCGTATTGGAGCTGGGCCCAGGGGCTGCGGTGATGGCAGCTTGTCGTCTGCATCAACTGCGCGATTGTCATCAGCGCTGTCCACGAAGTTAGGGTCATCGACAATGTCTGAGTCATCTTTTCTGGCCACAGCACACTAGCTCGTCTTGTTGCAGACACTACCGTTGCTGCTGTTGATATGGCTAGGCTTTTTGCTGTTGTTTCGTTGGAGAGTTCTGTAGAGCCATTTGCTTTTCTTCCCTATGTTTTCTCTTGATCGAATTTTGGATACAATATTAAGTCTCGGGTTTTGGCACCAAAATGTAACTGACAAAATCAGCTTTGAGCAGAGCAAGAAAAATTTTCAGAAAATTATCGAATCAAGCAAAAATTTATTTTCAACAAACAAAATATGACTCTTAGTTATCGAAGTTCATTTCAACTAAACGTCTGTAGAAATCAAAATCAACATCTTTTCAACATGACAACGTTCTTCGTTTACATTTGAGCGCATTTTTTTTATTTTACTATACAAACAAGACAGAAAACTTTCACATATTTCACATTGAAACATATGCTCAATTGATCTGAAACAACTCTCAATCAATAAAATATAAGACTCTTAATTTTCCAACATTTTTTTAACAGTTCATATGAAAAACTCTGCTCAACTCTACAGTATAGGTAAATAAAAAAGTAGTTTATCATATGCTGAATTCTGCATACAGTTGTTCCATTTTTATTATTTTTTTAATGTGTAACGTGTAATATTTTAATAAATTAATTATTTCATAGCAAATGACCCCATAAATATAAAAATACTGTTTAGTTTGCTTTACAGTTATTTATTTCATAGTAATTATAATATTCTTACTCTAAGATTGTGCTTAGTATTTTCATTTTTCTGTTAAATATTATTCTGTTAAATATTAAATTACAAATAATTTGATGGCTATCATGCGTAATAAAATAAATAACTCTATACATTTAATTTGTAGAGCTTCCGCTGCATCCACATTCAGTGAAAGATCAAACAAGAAACAAAAAACCAAGTAGTAGTGATGACAAGGAAAGTGTCAGCGTTCTGTTTACTTGTAACGCTACAGGCAAACTTGCTCCAACATTAATTTTGTTGGCTGGAGAAGCTCTGCCAATTAAAGTAGCTGCAGCTGACTCAAAAGACTATGTGATTGGATTTTCGGAAAATGGCACTGTACTAGCTCCAAATTTTTATGAATTTATAACAAAAATTTTCGAACCATGGCTAAAAAAAAATAACACTCAACTTCCAGTAATTATATACATTGACGGCCATTCACCATTTTTAAACTTTTATTTAACTGATTTCTGCTCTGCAAATGGAATAGTACTTGTACCCCTTTATAATAATGCTTTGCATATAATACAACCCTTGGATGTAGCTTTCTTTGAAGCATTTAAATCCCAATGGATAGAAATGTGTGAAGAATTTTTCATTGGAATGCACCAATATCAAGTTGCTTCTCTAGTGAAAAGAATTCTAAATTCGATATGCATTTCTGATATATTACAAGAGGGATTCAGAAAATGTGGATTAAATCCTTTTGATATCAATGCTGTGGACTTTCTGAAAAACAAGAAAAAGAAACAAAATCCATCAAAACCCCGATTAATTTATGATCTTGAAATATCAAACAGAAAAGCCGAATTGACACAAAATTGTTTACTGTCTGATTTTGAGAAGTTCTTATCTCAACATCAAATACAATTATTTAGAGCAAATGACGATCCAATTTGGAAAGGAGAAACCAAATATGAAGCACTTTTCAATATATGGTACAAATTATCGCAATTTCACAATTTTACTTCAAATAACTCTATATTGACTAACGATGAATCAAATATTTCCGAAACATCCTGTGATTTATCAAGTATTTGTCAATCGTTAAATGATGTTTCCGACACTTATGAAGATTCTAAAAGTATTTCTCATTTTGCTAATAACATCCCTGACATTTGTGAGTTTATTACAGCATCAACAAACAATGAAGAAGTATTGATGCTGACAAGTAACAGAGAGGTAAGCAAATGTTCAAGGAATTACTGTTTAGAGATATTATGAGTTTCAAGTTGTACTTAGCTTCTAACTTTTTTTTATTTTTACAGGTAGACATGACGGAAAATATCAATTTAACAGATTTGGATTTGGATGAAATACTCAAACATACCTTTCATGACTCCAACACTTTTCTGGTGATTCAACATAGTTGACGATAACATAAAAAAAGATTTTGCTTCGATGTTATTTAATTCACTAAAATTATTAATGTTCCTTTTGATGTGCCTATTTAAAAAATGTCATTTGATACAAGTAAAATCATTCCTTAAACAGAATTTAAAAAGTAACTCAAGCTTTACAACTAATTCAACTCTGAAGTGTAGTTGTTAATGCAAACATTTATGTACATACTGTACAACTATTTGTCCAAGAAAACGTTGAAATTTTAAACAAATTGGAACCATCTCTCTAAAAAAAAAGAAAAACATTTGATTTGCCCCTTACAAATAAGAAAACGATTCGTAAGTGTTCAGTAAAAAAAACCCTTTAACCAACGTTAAAGTAAAGAAGAATATTTTTAAAGTATTCAGTTTAATAGTTGTTCAATTTTTGTTACAAATTATTTCTAGAAAAAAAAAGATTCACTCTTTCGTAGAACTTAATTGCGTACTTTTTTTTGTTAATGTTTGAATCATATTTTTTGTAGAAAACTCTAAATTATATTAATTTTCTCAGGAAGCTGTAAAATATTGTTTTTCTTAGTTCAATTCGGAATCCTTTTTTCCTTATTGGGTGCAGAGTAGCAACTGTAGAATAACAAGAACTACATCCTTATAAAATAATGGAACGTCATGAAAGATGTTGAGAACAATTAAAAAAGTTTTATTTTAGTTTTTAGAATCTTAATAAATGCCATTTTATGATGGATATTGTAAACTATCAATAAAATTTCAACAAACGTGCGTGTTATTGCTAACAATATTAATATTTAAATAATAAATATGTCCTTATGAAACATATGTAATTAAATATCAATACCGATATAAAAAATTTGTAGTAACATAAATACATTATGAAAATTAATAGACCACCCAATAAAGCTTTTTTAGTAAAATAACTAAATGTCATTGGCTTGCATTAATCGCGTCAATCATTTCGATGAAATTAACTTCGAACTGTCATTTTTATAATTCACAAAAATTTGGATTTCTAGCTTACGTAAAGATTTAATCATCTTTTTTTAAGGAAATAGTTTTTACATGGATTTTCGAAAAGTTAATATGAAATAATACTTTTGCATGAAAATACAATCGTTGGCATTTCATTTATTTATTGTTTTTTTTTATTACCATACGGCAAGACATTTAAAGCTAGCTTTATGTAATGCTTACTTTAAAGTGTGTGGCTTTTCAGAACATACATGGAACAACAGATATTTTCTCGAGATTTTACTGTAAAAGCAGCAATAAAATCAAGATCATCGAGTCATTTTTGAGACTTTTACAGATCTAGAAAAACCACTCTGGATCATAAATTTTTTCTTTTACATTATTAAAATGAGAAAAAGTCCAATAATTAACTTTGAAATCCGATAAAAGTGTAATATCTACTCATACATGTGTAATCCTTGAAATAAAATTGCTAACGTGACATGAAGAAAAAAATTGATGGTCTGACAAGAAACCCTCAAAAAGTGATGCCCGCCTGCAATTTTCATGAAACTGTAATATCTTGAAGAATGTAGAAAAATAAGAGACAGGTTTTTTTATAGGCAGAGAAGCGTTTTAACAAGATGAAAACAACCATTAATATTTACCATTGAAAATAAACTTTTCTCAAAGTCTCTAACAGAAACTGTATATTCATATGATTCCAATGATAAGTTGTTTGTTACGCAATGAAAATTTCATGACAATTATTTGGACCCAAATTAATGAGACAAACTTTAACTTGTTATTTTTAATCATAAATTTTTTGCAATACATTTGCATCAAATGCTGCGAAACCAAATAAATTATTATACAACTAAATTAACTGTTAAAATAGGAGCGGCGTTGGCTCAGTGATAAGCGTGCTTGTTACTGATAAAACGCGGTTCTAGGGGTCGTGGGTTCGATTTCCGGTGAATGCGGATTTTTTTCAAAAACTGTTTTCATCGATAAAAGTTCCTATGTAACCCCGGCTGTTTCGGGGCGGGTTCTTCCGTGGAATTTTTCTTCAGAGTAATTCCAGGGTTTTTTCCTTACTCTACAGGTTTTCGGGCCTGAATGAAAACGAAACAGTGTTAGGGCTATAGGTAGGGATTAGTGGATCCGAGGCCAGGCGTTGAGCAGGGATCACCGGCCTTACCAGCGAGGAGTGGTCCCTGAAACATGGGGCTTCTTCGGGGATACTAATTAGCCTGGATCCGATGCTTTGGCAGAGAGTGCCGGCTTAACCGGCGAGGAGTGGACGTTCTGGAATATGGAGTCCTCTCCACGGAAAGGCTACACACAGTGGCGAGTGGACCCGATGCACCATTGGTGCAGTGTCAGCTTAACTGGCAAGGTGTTCCACCAGAGATACTCACACTGTGCCCATGGATTTAGGTATGATATTAGTAAAAAATGGTTGGAAATGAGTGTTGGCAATACACCCTCACACGTAGGTGGTGAGTGGGTGGCTCCGGTGACTAGGCCAGTAGGCTGTCGTGGTAACCCGGTAAAAAAAAAAAAAAAATTAACTGTTAAAACTTTCCTCCATAAAGTAAAAGCTTCTAAATGAGTTTGTTGTAGTGACTGATGAGTGGTAACATCATGTCATATTTGCACCGAAAATTATTTTCAATTTTTTTTGGATAATAAGCAGCGGTGGAACTATAACCTGTTTTTTAGTTCTAAGCAGCTTATATCCAAAGTAGCAAGGGTACTATTTTGCCAGACAGTTTCATAGATATATGACATACGGCTGGCCCTAGAGGCATGACCAGCAGAGGTCTTATTTTGGACAGACGTCAAGTGACCAAAGTGGCAGAGAATTCAAATCAATAACCCCAAAAATTTTTTAATAATGTCGACAGATTTCACGCAAAATTTTAATTCGATTACCGACACTGCCAAGTCAGTAAAAACAAAATTTTTTTTTTTTTTGGATGAAGAAAATTTAGGAGGATGGTCCAAGTACTGACTCTGCTCCATCAGTAATAATGTAAAAGTGTTATGAATGTAGCAAAAGCAGGTGGTGGGTGGGATTTTTTAAAAATAAAAACAATTTTAATTATATTTCATACAGATATTGTATAACAAACTCACAACATAACAATGAATATAAAGTTTTAAGCCTGCATACAAAATATTTCAATCTTATACCGCATTATTAATTCTATTTAATTTAAAATTTTTATCATTCAAAAAGTCTCTAAGCAGAACGTAGTTAATTCTAAAAAACCTATACAAAAATTATTTTCTAAGAAGAAATTATCGATTGTAGAGTAAAGATTTCCTATGATATTTTTACGCAGATATGAGAAGTGTTTCTCTATCAGCTTTTCCAAAGACGACACATTGATTTTATTTACTAGAGCCATACTTTTACATAGAACAGTTAACTCATCCACTAAAAAGTCTTACATTTATTGACTAACGTAGCTGTGCGTTTGATGTGTCAAAGTTTTTCATCCACGCGTATGACAGCTTGAGTGAGTCCCAAAAAGGTGCGGTGTTGCATGACAATTGTTAAACCGCACGTTTTCTTTTTTTACCTACCACCTTCTTCTCCGTCACTTATTTAGTTTTTATCAAAGATTACTGATTTCATTCCGTAAGATAATGCAAATATCAAGTCAATATTACCCACTTGGATGCTTTCCATTTAACTGATGTTTTTATCATTAAAGTAATCATTTATAGAAGCAAAATGATCGATGAAGTTCACTCCATACATGCGCATTTATAATTACACCTCCTGTAAACTGACACTTGGAAAACTTCAAGGAAAGGTTAAAACACTGAAGATGCGTATTGTATTGAAGCCCCACAACGATTTTTTTCGTAGCCGTCTTGTTGAGTGGATACGTATAGAACAATACTTTTGTAGTTGATATGAAAGCGCTTTCACTGCCTGTTGTATTTTCAACAAAATCAGATCCTAGTTTATCACTTTCACGCGTAAAAAAATTTTTTTGTTTCTGTATGAATGGATCCATTTTGCAAATCGATGTGTCGCTGTAAATTTAAATCAAACAATACTTCATTTAAAAATTTAAAGAAAAAAGCCCTTGCAAGCAAGGTAAACGTTATCTGTACGTTTGTCGTTATCCATGCTGTGAGGGTGACTGGCAGTCTCATGAAGAAATGATATCCTAATGGTACAATTTTCAAATTTGCTACACCCCCCTCTCAAATTTTTGTCGGTACATGAATCATATAGATGTCCTATAGATAGTTTACCATTTATTTTTATCACGTACAATGCTACGACAAAACTTGCTAAAACATGCTTAAATGCGAGGTGATACCTATAGTTGTATTTCTTTTAGTTATCCAAGAAGTATTCTTGATCAAATGTAGGGTTTTTCCTACATTTTTTTCAAAATATGAAGAAGAGTAAGTGACGACAGTTGGGAAAAATGCAATCGCTCCTTAGCTGCAATTTCTTTATTGTCCCTCAGCTACAATTTTTTTGATCTTTTTCAAAACATGAAGAACTATAAAAAATAGCAGTTGAAATGCGTGATGTTCCTCAGTAGTAATATTTCACGGCATACTCTTCCTAAAGAATTTTCCATGCAGTGACAAGAGTAGAGTAATTTGCCTGTATATACCGTTTACTTTCATCATACATTGGCCAAAATTTTAGACGAAAGGATGGAAGTACAGAAACAGGTAAGGAAAAGAGGAAAACTTAAAAGAAAATCAGTGTTTATCTGACACTCTCAGCCAAATCATATTTTCTTGCTGATACGCTGCAATAACTTTACGTGTTATATCTCGTTCAAAATCTTCTCCATTTTCAATTTACTTAAAAGTTTAATACAGTGAGTTTTTACATTTTCTTAAACTTGTTTAAAGTCTGTAACAGTGTGTTTCAACTGTTGCGTTACATAAGTTTTTTTGCTCGCTACACCGTTTTTTCTTGGTTTGTGTATTTTTTTACATTTTACTTAAACTTGGTTAAATTCTGTAGCAGTGTGATTTTACTGTTGCGTTGCATTAGTTTTTGATAGCTTCATCGTTTTTCTTAATTTTCTACACATGAATAAAAAAAAAAAAAGTGAAAAATTGAAGCATCAATGATAACCGCTTTGTTTGAGGTCGTACGTTCGTGTGCGTGATACGCACCCATAGTGTCGGAAGAAGTGCGAAAAGTTTACTCCAAAAAGTTGTTCAATGACGTGTTACCTGTGTACTCTATTACTGAGCTGATAGGAGAATTGTAAGAGCTTTTCATCATTAACCTGACGGAATTGCACGCGGTCGCGCTGTACCCCCTATACTTAACGCGTAGTCCCATAGCTACCCAAGCGGTGGTAGAGTGTCTACCGCCTAATGCTAGGAATAACAAGATGCTGAAAGATATGTACGAAGCATACGACAAAATTGGTAAGTAATATGTTAGTTTTACAAAAATTTTTATACTTACAAAATTTTGCATGATGGGAATAAATCAAGCGAAATACTTTTTTAGTTACCAAAATATGTTTTGAAGATTCTGAGATGTATTAAATAATTTAAGTAAAAAGGCATTTTGGTGATAGATAATAGAGATAATTTATGTTTAGCTAGAGCTCTTGTATGTGGTAAAGTTTTGACCACGAAAAATTGTACGACTGATTGGTCCCAACAATGGAAAAAAATAAAACCCGAAAATGAACAAAAGTAAGAGGCTATTAAATTAATGCAAGAGTGTGACATTGAAATAAATAATAAATAAGGGTATTTGTACGTAGAATTTTCTAAATTTCAGCGATATTTCAAATAACAGAACATATGTACTCGGATATTTGAATATGAGTCTTTTGGTGATGATACAGCTCTTATATACGATGGTGCTAATGACGGAGCAGTATATTGCACATCATTTATAAACATCATGTATTATGATGACGCCAGGCACTATAATTTAATTAAAAATTTATTAACCGTAAGACCAATGTATTTTCGTGCAATGTGCAATAAAAATTACAAACGCGTAGGTGAGCAAGTTCGTAAATCGGTTTGCCCTATATGCCACGGGTCGCCAAATTGCAATAACACCAACGATACGTTAAAATAATCTTGTACTGATTGTTGACGAGAATTTCAAGGAGATCTATATTATAATAATTATAAGATAACAAGGTTATTTGCGCGTATAAAGAATCACAAAAAAAGGACAAGAAGCATATGCGATGTAGTTAAAATTTGTAATTTGTATGACAAGCTTTTAAAGTTAGCTCAAGATAAGCATGATTGCGGAAAAAAATATTGCAAAGATTACCGATCCTTTGCGTGGTGCAAATACGATCCAATGCATGCATAGACGAGATTGAAGAAAGATTTGTCTATTCTGTGGTGTTAAACAGCTTATTTTTGAGGGTGAAGTGTGCCTGAAAAATTTTCTTGATTTTGCAGTGAAATTTGAAAATAAGACTTACACTTTATTTATATGTATAGCACAAAACTCTAAGGCGTTTGATATTTATTTATATTAAAATATATTGTAGATGACAAAAAGGGTATCTCCGAGGTTATTTTTCATGGGCGCAATATTATGTCGTTAGGAAAAATTAAATTCATAGATAGTTTAAACTACTTACCTATAAAATTGTCTGATTTACCCAAAACGTTTAGCCTTGCAGGATAATTAAAAAAAAAATATTTTACACATTTATTTGTTACGAGTGATAAAAATTATAAAGGTCCACATCCAGATTCTCGTTTCTACGAGCCAGATTCTATGAACACCTGCGATCGTGCAGAGATTTTGAAATGATACGATAAAGTAACTTCAGACGAAAACGCACAGTTTGACTTTAAAAAAGAGCTTGTTGAATATTGTGTGCAAGATGTTAAAATAATAATTAAAGCTTGCACGGCTTTTCGAAAAATTTTCATGCAAGTTAGAAAAGTAGATCCGTTTGTTGAAAGCATGACAATAGCAAGTGCATGTTCCGTACTACTTCGAAAAAAATTTAAAAAAAAGATACAATCTGGATTAATCCTGCTACCAAGTATACACACACGGAGAATTTAAAAAAATTGCATCTACTGACTTTTGTGGAAAGGAAAAATAAGGAATGTAGAGATCATCCATGCAGGTAGATCGCAAGAATATCGTTTGGGCCAAAAAAAATTTTTTTGTATAGATCTTAAGCCCGATAACAAACGTAATCACTTTTGGACAAGAAAAAATGTCAGCAAAAGGTCCAAAAAAAATGGTAAAAATGTCCAAGTCAAATTTTTCGCTTCTATCGGAAAAGCTGTAATTCGGCCTACAAAACTTTCTGTATGAAAAAGATGCATAATTTCGAGACGAAAAAAATAAGCCCCGATGAACCCAAATGGGCCCTATCGTTTATCCGCAAATTGCTTAAAAGTGCCAATTTCACCCCGTTTTTCGGTATTTCATAACTAGCGTTTTAATTAATATTTCGACTTAAAATTTTAACACAACATGGGTTTTGTGATTCTTAAAAAATCTATGAAATCTTAAGACGATCGGATGCAAACTTTTTGCAAACCGTAAAATAAACTAAAAAAAGGTCCTTTTAAAAAATGGCTCCAAAAAAATTATTAGACCACACAGAGACATTTTTCAAAATGTTTTCTCTTTATAAGATGTTAATCTAACATTGGTTAAATTTTCGTACCTCTATCTTCTTCGTAAGTGTCCCAAAAACATATCAGAAAACAGTGTTTTTTCGCAAAGTACCAGCGTAGGCGCTGGATTGGCATGGCGCTGCGAAGAAGTGGGCGTGGCCTAAATCGGCGGTGCGCTCAATTCAGCGTTAGTTAGTTTCTTAAGAATTACAAGACCCATGATCTGTTAAAATTTAAAGTCAAAATATTAATTAGGACGCCAGTTATGAAATACGGAAAAACAGGGTAAAATAGGCACTTTTTGGCAATTCACAGAAAAATGGTAAGGCCGATTTAGGGTCACCAGGGCTCATTTTGTTTGTCTTAAAGTTTAGCATCTTTTTTATATAGAACGTTTTTTTGGCCGACTTATAGCTTTTCCTATAGAAGCGAAAAACCTGATTTGGTTATTTTACCATTTTTTTTTACTTGTTGCTGACATTTTTTTTCATCCAAAAGTGGTTACGTTTGCTATCGGGCTTGAGATCTGTCCAAAAATTCTTTTTGGCCCAGTCTAGATTTTCATCAAATAGGGGCATTAGACATCCAAAAACTTATACCGGTAATGACTGTTTAGAATTATTAGGGAAAAACTTTGAAAATTAAAAAAAAAAGTCGAGGGTTTAGTAAAATGCACAATTTTACCACCACGAAATTTATTTCACCATATACTTCGAACAAAAATAAATAGTCGTTTACTTTTTGGATTGTGCACCATGTGTATAGTAACATTCTCTCAAGAAGAATGTATTCACGAATTACTGTCAGATAGGGTCTTATCAGGTACATGAATATCCGTCGAAATGATGAAAGCTCTAGAACTAGGGTATAAATTATTCAAAATTGATATCATTTGGAAATATAAAGTTGCTCAATACGATCATATTTCTTAAAGTGGTGATTTATTTACAGAGTACATAGACACTTTTTTGAATATTAAACAAGAAGTGAGTGGGTGGTCCATTATGGTTAAGACATAAGAAGATAAATGATATACATTAATAATTACGATCATAAAAAAGGTATTAAGTTAGATATCAGCAACATTTAAAAAAATCCAGGTCTGTGTTCTGGAGCAAAATTATGTTTAAATTCGTTTTGGGGAAAATTTGGTCAAGGGGGAAATTTACCTCAAATTAGTATAGTCAATGATTATAAAGAATTTCTGAAGGTATTACGCGATGGCAAAAAGTATGTAGAAAATTGTTTACCACCGAATAATAGCGTTACGTATGTTACGTGGTGATATAAAGGAGAAGTTTCGCTTTTTTCCCCGTGTTCAAACGTTGCTGTAGCTGCATATATACGATAGCTCAATCACGTTTAAAACTATACTCATACTTGAAAATACTCGATAGAAAAGTTTTGTAGTATGATACAGACTCAATAATATTTACAAGTAATAATAGAAATGTCAGTGAATATCAACCACCTACCAGTACTTTATTAGGACAGTCAACAGATGCGTTAGAGGTGTATGGTGAAGGATCGTGTATAGAGACTTTTGTTTCAGGATGTCCTAAATTTTATGCATATCACGTGCGCAAATCTTCAGGGGGGGGGGGTTCATGATGTATATAAAGTTAAGGATATTAAATTAAATTACGAAAATTCATTAAAAATATATTTCAATAGTATTGCAACGGTGGTCAAACGATGGAATGAAAATAATGTAGAATAAAATAAGACAATTAAAATTAAAAATACGATGATTAGAAAGTCTGTCACACATGAAGTGGTAACGCATAATGAGAAAAAAACGTGTGCGATAGTTTTAAAAAAGCAGCGACTTATCACAGGAACTTTATTGTATCCTTTTGGTTATAAAAAAAAAAAAAATTATTTTTGTTATAGATACAAGTCAGATAATATTTTTCCGCTGTATGCTCATTCCATTTACCCAAGACAACAGAGAGCTGCATTGTTTAAAAGTACTTTAACACAATTGATTGCCAAAAGAAGAGGTAAACATTTGTGGAGAAAAAGAGGAAAGATATAGTTCAAAAAGGCAACGGTTTTTTACCGTTAATATTGCAACCTATTTTAAGTAAAACATTATCAAGAATATTGTAAAAAATAATAAAATGGAAAGAGGAAGCAAAGTTTTTACTCTCTAAAGACCATCTCAAAAGAATAAAAAAAGAAAGCACAAGTATGAGTGCAAACGACGGTCCTTCTACCCCTACAGCAGCAAATAATTTCTTTACACAACCTGTTTAACAAACCTCGCAGACGGTTGGAGATACGTTGCGTCGATTAGATGATTCGATGAAAAAAAATTCTAGCTCCAAATTCCTACAGTAATAAATACGATAAATTAAAGGAATATTTGGAGTTTCCCACAGATATTTATATTTTATCGATGCAAAGCGTGAGCCAATACGTATTGCAAAAAACGAGGTTGAAAATATAACTACTACAGATGATTATGGAATGAATGATGTGACGATTGTCGGTACTGTACCTAAAGTGTACCAACAAAAATCTACGTTGCTTGTAAAATATTTAAAAGGACACAAAAACTATGCTACGAGGTGAGATGACTTTTTGGCACTGATCGGGGCGACCCACCGTTGCCAGCTGTCGAACCAGGCGCGAATTTTACGAAAGTGCGAGACTCGTATTGAACAGCGTGTGCCTACGAAAAGAGGAGTGGATTCGCGTGGAATTGAGTATATAAACACACATTTTGGAGACACGTGGAAAAGGTATACCGAATGTGTGCCTACGAGTAGAGGAGCGAAAACGTCAACTATAGCTTATATATAACTGAGCGCACAGTCAAAGCAAGCGACGACACGAGTTTTTCTCTTTTGACTGCAACCGAGTATATGCTACATATATTTAACTGACTCTTGTTATCCCGTTTTTGCATCAATGTTGTCTTATCAGTCTGATTCAATTAAATCGTGGAACTAAATGCTCATAAATATATTCACAAAATTTGATTTCAAAACACTTTTTTTTTATTTTTCCCATACGTTAATACTTATTTTTAAATCCAGTATTATTTTGAAAAAATATTCAGCAATCTTTAAAGGATGGCAGTTCAGCTATAACCACTAATTTATTATTTTTCCTCGTCACAATTGTTATAAACTGTCGGACAAGCTCCAGAGATTGTCAATGAATATATGCAACTTCAAGATCTCTCTCACCCAAACTACCGGTAGCTAACATGGTTAGGGCTTATGCCACTGCTCTTTTTTTTTGCTATCTGAGGATCGATTCCAACTATCGGCAGATTTTTGAAGTTATACTTCTAGAGGCACTTTCTGCCCTACGGAGTAAATCAACAATTTCAGATTGGTAACCTTGAGAAAAAGTGTAACGGAAGTGAGTTTTGCTTTGATTCTCCCCCTTCACCCCGCCCCTCTTGATATACTTCCAGTCCCCAGTACTACACCACACAACGTCATATCACCACACCACATAACATTATCCCACCACACCAGACCAAACAGTTTTAAAAGAGATTCAAATCCCCGTCCTCTTGGTCACTGAGCAAGCTCCTTACTCACTCTGCTATGAGCAAGCCTGACAATGAAAAACCGATTACGTCACTTAATCTTACAGTTCGTAACATATTTCTAATATGAATTTTTTTTTACTTTTGGTTTAATTATACACTACATTAATAAATAATTTATTTAATAAAATATATATTTTGGTACACGTTTTTTCAAAAACTTAGAAATCAGTATATATTAGCAGTGCAGCTTTCATATGCATTAATAAACTTTTATTCACTTATCGTTAATTTATTTCTTTTAAAATAAGTAAATAATTGTTTATACAATTTTTCACATTTTTTCATGATTTTCATATTGAAAAAAAAAAAAATTTCGGTACTGTAACGTACGATATGCTAAAATAGCCTTGTTGTTACCAGGGAGAGTCAGTATGATATGCCTTGCATATCGTACGTTACAGTACTGTATAAATACAATAATTTATTTTTATTGCGTTTTCTTGTTTTACAAAATTTCCTTTATGATTGAGAACAAAATTCAAAGAGGTTGGAGGAGCGCAAATGTATGCAACAACCCTGGAAATTATTTTTTTTGTATGGATCAGCTTACATACACGCTTTTACGCAAACTTGATCCCTTCTTTCTTGTGTTACTAGACAAAAAAAAATATAGATCTATTTGAAAATAAAACAGGTTTATCTAAAAGTAATCTTGTATATAAAAAAAAATTGGAAGTTTATACAGATTTTATAAATGTAATTTTAATGGATTTTTCCATAAGGTCACATGTTAAATTGCAAATATTCAAAATTAAACACGTGAAAGAGGGTACAGTTAAATAACCTGCAACTTTTTTTGGATATTTCTTATGGTATTTTTACTATACTTTTGATGCTTGAATAATGTGTCAAAAAAACCTATGTGTGATAAACCTCCTAAAGAGACATTGTTTATATTGTATTGTGCCATAACATATTCTTTATAATGTTTCATAAAATTTCTTGTCATGGAATGTATATTTATTTTTATAATTATATTATCTACCATATAATTTTATATAAGTAGGACTTCTTACTTAGATACCCAAGCAGCCACTGTCCACTGGTTTTTTTTTTTTAATGCGATTCATCATTCTGGTTTATTTTCTTTTTATTTATATGTTTTATTTAAATTTATACATATATAATATTACAAACCCTTTTTTTCCAATTCGTCGGAAAAAGTATATTTTTAATACTAATTCTATTAAGTAATTTGGTAAGCTGATACTTATCCATTAGCAAGGTCATTTCATAATTTCATAATAATAAAATAATTTCTTAGCATATAAATACAATTCTGACATTTAAAAACCCTCAAGGAATTATTAACATTCAACGTAAGAGAAAAGAACCGAAGGTACAAGAAAACTTACACAAAACTCCCTAAACATTTATTTTCCGTCTTTTGTTATAAAAAATTTGTAGGTATAGCAACTATACTCATTGTATTGAATAATACATAATTTCAATTTTCATTACATAATGTTGATTGTAGACCAAAGTCTTAATTAGCGTACGTAGATATCAAAATTTAATACCTTTAAAAATTAATCAACAAAAATCTGAACAGTAATAAAAAACAGATCTTATAGATCGAAAGTGATTTTTTTCTTTTAGTAGTTGAAGCTCTTTTCTTGCGTACAGCTATAAATAAGAGCTTCTGAGCAAAACTTTATTATTGGTCTAAACTATTAAGACAAATCATAAGCGTCTGTCCCGCGCACAGAATTTTTGTCCCACGTAACTGGCCAAAAGTACCTTTTTTCGGGGCATTATGGGAAAAATTTTTGTTCTGTTCTGCATTACATGAACAACAATTCGTACATATATTAATACATATATCATAGAGCACGCGGTGGCTCAGTCCGCTGGTTTGTGGGACGGCACGGGGAAGACTGTGGGTTCGATTCCCAGCCTGTGCGACTCTCCCGAGCAAGTACCTCTGTGAATTACCACATGTGCTTTTTCACTACGTAATGCTCCTCGTAAAGGGATTGGGTAACCTTCTCGCAGTAAAATGGCCTACCACATAGATCCTTTGCTCTTGAGATGGTATATGTGGCATAATCACCGTACCAACAAACTACAAAGTGTCTCCAATAATGTATAGTGTGTAACCAATAATGTAACATGAAATCAATACTGTAATACTGTGACTAATATAATGTAAAATGTGCCTTACTGTACCAAGGCTACAATATGTACTCGATTGCAATAAAGCCTAAAGAATAAATATACTACGATAGTAGGTATTTATTTGAAAAAAAATTTATCTATACGGGACGATCCACGTCAACCGGACACCCCCCCCCCGTGTCCATAATTGGTTAAAGAATTTTGAAAACTGTTTTGGCGTAAAATGTAACTTATTTGTTAGTTTCAAATAGCGTGTGGCCTTTTTCATTTATTTAAAATGGCGGACCAATATGGTGGCTAAAAGTAGTCTATCTGCCCCAAAATTAACAATTTTTCGAAGTGAAACTTCTTATGGCACGTTGTCAATTTTTTCGAGTGACACGAAATTTCTGAGCCCCCCACCACTCCAGCCGCTCTCTCTCTCTCTCTCTCTGCGTCCCCCTTGCCAACACATGCTATACTACCAGTGCATCCCTACCACTCCAGCCGCTCTCTCTCTCTGCCGCGTCCCCCTTGCCGCCACATGCTGTACTAAAAGGCATCCCTACTACTCCAACTCCAGCCGCTCTCTCTCTCTCTCTCTCTCTGCCTTGTCCCCCTTGCCACCAGAGCAGTGCATATATGCGTAGAATGGGACGTGGGACGGCCTTTCTCTCTGCCTCGCTCCCCTTGCTACTACATGCTCAAATTTTTACGTATGTATATAAATAAATAAATATATATATATATATATATGTGTGTGTGTGTGTGTGTGCAATGAGGTATTATTTGTTATTAAATAACCTCAAATTAGTATTTTAGTTGTACTTTTCTGACATATGAGTTATAAACTGCGAAAAAATTATAGTATACCTTGAAAATGAATAGAAATGTTCACAAATTAATCTAATGTATTTTTATAACAATATAAACTCATAAAATAAGAAAAATCGTCATATCTCGACGGAGAAGCAAAAGAGGCCAAAAATACCGATTTTTTACGGGTATCCTAAAGGGGAAATAAAATATCGAGACGCACAAATAGAGGTGTTATTTGTTGTGATTACATAACCTCAAATTTGTATTTTCGCTCCATCTTTATAAAACTGGAGTTATAAATTGCGAATAAATTACAGTATACTTTAAACATTAATAATACAGATGTGCGCGAAAAAATTTAAAGTGTTTTTATGACAACATTACCTCATAAAATAAGAAAAATCGTCATATCTCGACGGAGAAGCAAAATAGGCTAAAAATACCGATTTGTTACGGGTATCCTAAAAGGAAAATAAAATATGGAGACGCATAAATAGAGGTGTTGTTTGTTGTGATTACATAACCTCAAATTTGTATTTTCGCTCTATCTTTATGAAATTGGAGTTATAAATTGCAAATAAATTACAGTATACTTTAAACATTAATAATACTTTTGTGCGCAAAAAAATTTAAAGTGTTTTCATGACAACATAACCTCATAAAATAAGAAAAATCGTCATATCTCGATGAAAAAGCAAAATAGGCTAAAAATACCGATTTCTTACGGGTATTCTAAAAGAGAAATAAAATATTGAGACGCACAAATTGAGGTGTCATTTGTTATGATTACATAACCTCAAATTCGTATTTGCGGTCTATCTTTATGAAATTGTAGGTCTATCTTAACTTGTAGCAATAACACATATGATTGCTTCTCATATAATTTTCTGGATAAAATGAGTTCAATATTTGATACTTTAAGTTTCACTTCTATTGTGGGTCCCACGACCCATTTTTTTTGTTGTATGAGGTTTGCTTATGGCTATGTAGTAGAATTTGTGTACTTTCCGATATCTTTGATTTCTAGATACTATATGAGTGCTGTACTTGTATTTAAGGCTATATGTGATTTATAACCTAAAAAAATTGTACAAAATCAGTTTCTTATGGTTTCGGACCACTTTAGTTGTAATTCAATGTGATAATTATGAGAGATAACTGTATTTTTGATATGCAACTGTCAACCTATAATTCTAGATACATCAAACTCCAAAACTGAGCCCCTGACCTCCAAATATTCGTCAAAAAGCAGAAGTGCATGGTTTTTAATCGCGAATATTTTTTAATATGGCATTTAATTATCATAGTATTTTTTTTAATTGATAATTGTACATTTATGCTGTTTATGAAGTTATGTAGTAGCATAACGTCCCTAACCATACAAAAAAGTATTACAATATTTTCTCATGTTTCCCAAATACTCATAATCTCATTTAGTGTAAAAAAGCTGATTTTTCTGTTATTCAGATCACCAAACATACTTTTAGAGTATATTTTAGTTTTAACTGCAGTAACTCGTTCTTTATATCAAAAAATTCAGTATCTCCTATTATTATATTCCTTATGTTCTTGAATAATGGATGAAAAGACTGATTAAAATGACAGTTAGATTGGAAAAAATATTGTAATACTTTTTTTTAAGGTTAGGGACGTTATGCCACTACATAACTTGATAAACAGCAAGAATGTACAATTATCAATTGAAAAAAAATACTACGATGATTAAATGCCATATTAAAGAATATTTGAGATTAAAAACCATGCACTTCTGCTTTTTGACAAATATTTGGAGGTTAGGGGCTCAGTTTTGTAGTTTAATGTATCTAGAATCATAGATTGACAATTGCATGTCGAAAATACAGTTATCTCTCATAATTATTACATTGAATTACAACTAAAGTGGTCCGAAACCATAAAAAACTGATTTTGTACAATTTTTCTAGGTTATAAATCACGTATAGCCTTAAATACAAGTACAGCACTCATATAGTATCTAGAAATCAAAGATATTGAAAAGTACACAAATTCTACTACATAGCCATAAGCAAACCTCATATAACAAAACAAAAAATTGTTGATTTTGGGGCAGATAGATCACTTTTAGCCACTATATTGGTCTGCCATTTTAAATAAATGAAAAAGGCCACACTCTATTTGAAACTAACAAGTATAAGTTTTATTTTACGTCAAAACAGTTTTCAAAATTGATTTGTTAGTATATATCAGTGCCCTCCGGTGAATTTGGAAATTCAAAGTGATCAGTGATCCGTTGGGGGCGAAATGTAAGAAAATAAATAAATACAAGTAAAGTGTATTTAAATTTTCCTGCGTTGATTTATTGATGCGCAACGTTTCGCTGACAATATGCGTCAGCCTCATCAGGCGCAGGTACGCGAAAATTCGTAAGTTTGGTTGACTTACTCGTCACCTGTCGTCAGTCGACAGCACGACAGGTGACGAGTAAGTCAACCAAACTTACGAATTTTCGCGTACCTGCGCCTGATGAGGCTGACGCATATTGTCAGCGAAACGTTGCGCATCAATAAATCAACGCAGGAAAATTTAAATACACTTTACTTGTATTTATTTATTTTCTTACATTTCGCCCCCAACGGATCACTGATCACTTTGAATTTCCAGTTTTCAAAATTCTTTAACCAATTATGGACACGGGGGGGGTGTCCGGTTGACGTGGATCGTTCCGTACAGATATTTTTTTTTTCAAATAAATACCTACTATCGTAGTATATTTATTCTTTAGGCTTTATTGCAATCGAGTACATATTATAGCCTGGGTACAGTAAGGCACATTTTACATTATATTAGTCACAATATTACAGTATTGATTTCATGTTACATTATTGGTTACACATTATACATTATTGGATACACTTTGTAGTTTATTGGTACGGTGATTATGCCACATATACCATCTCAAGAGCAAAGGATCTATGTGGTAGGCCATTTTACTGCGAGAAGGTCACCCCTTTACGAGGAGCATCACGTAGTGAGAAAGCACATGTGGAAATTCACAGAGGTACTTGCTCGGGAGAGTCGCACAGGCTGGAAATCGAACCCGCAGTCTTTCCCGTGCCGTCCCACAAACCAGCCGACTGAGCCACTGTGCACTCCATGGTTTATGTATTAGTGTATGTACGAATTGTTGGTCATGTAATGCAGAACGAAACAAAAATTTTTTCTATAACGCCCCGAAAAAAAGTACTTTTGTTCAGTTACGAGGGACAAAAATTCATTTTATCTAAAATCACTATTCGTGCATTCGATATGACACCATATATGTACAGTTGATTCTTGTATAAATCATTGTATCCGACAAACAAAAGTTTTATTTTTATTTTGGTTACCATAAAAGTAATATAATCTACACTATCTGATTGTTCTTAAAGGTAAGATTGTTGTATTGTACATATTTAATACTTTATCGACGTTTTTTTACATACATGTATACGTATAAACATGAACGTAATGACCGGGACGTGCAACACGTATAATATGGGTATACGAAATACATACGCATACTTTGCCTCTAGTATAGGTACAGTTTTTTTTTTTTTCTTCTTTTCTTTTTTCTCCATTCCTATACTTTAGCTTGAGCAAGCGCATCGGCTTAGTGTCAACTTAGAAAAATACGTACTAACAAATCTATAATATATGTAGACATGAATGGGTATAGTACCAGTGTGAGGGGAAGAGAGCAAGTGGCATACATGTGAGAGAAAGAGAGACGAAACGGTATACAGTAGAGTGGTGCACGCTGCGAAAGAGAGAGACGGAGTGGGAGGGAGTGTATAAGAGAGGAGATTGAGGAGAGGGCTTGGGCCCTAAGGTGGGTGTCTACGTTGTTTGGTAACACATTTCCTCTCACGTGGCTGTTCATGGCCCAACATAAGGAGTTTCACTTTAAAAACGTTGATCATCAAACAAATAAAAAGGTGGCAAAAAATAAAAAATCAAGACCTGTAGATATTTTTGGATAATCATGTCTTTCCTACGTAGTCACACGAACCTTTGCCTGAAGAGCAAGTTGGATATATTTTCCGTTCCTCTCACGCAGACAGCATTAGAAACTAACCGATGGGTGCATTACAAAGCTATTTTGTCGTTAAGCGACGAGAGTCCTATAGAATTCGTTATCAGTTCTCAAAACGAGGATTACATCGACTTGGCCCATACGATGCCCAGAGTGAATGTCAAACCTTGACACCTTATGACAAGGATGGGGATGCGCTTGTAGCTCCAGTGAACAAATTTTTGCACTCGATATTCAACCAGGTTGACGTATATTTTAATAAAAAACTCTTGACTCCCCTAAATAATGCTTACCCTTACCAAGCATACATTAAAACACTTTTAAATTACAGTCCTGCAGCAAAATCATCGCATTTGTCAACAAATCTTTGGAAAACAGATGTCGCTGGTAAAATAGATGAATAACCCGGCTCAGGTGAAAATTTAGCTCTTACTAAGCGTCAAGAATATTTAAAAGACCATAGACTTAATGGGTCATTTACACCGGAAAACTCAAGTTGAGTCTCGGACGATTTATCTTATCAGTAGTATACTCGAGTTCAGTCCTGGTCATTAAATCTAGTACTTGAGTTGAGTCCCATACACATAGATAATAAACTTTCCCTTTAATTGAACAAATTATTCCATCACTCTTTATCCAGGCTTTGGAATGGCACCACAAACACGTACTGGCGAGCTCAAACATTTGTTTTTTTATAATGTTTAAAATATATATTTAACATTAGTCATCATACAATAAAGTATTTACTTAATATTAGGTAAAAATTTCTTGGATACTTTCTTTCCGTACTGGAATTGAGATATTGCGCCACTTAGAAATTCTTGTATTGTCTGTTGAAATTGTATTATCGTGGGAGAAAAAAGAGTATCAACTACAATGTAATTTTCTAAGACATAATCACAAAAGACTTCAACCCTTTTATCTTGATGCATTATAGAGATTAATTCGTTAACAAAACAGTCTTCTACATCATTGGGCTTCAAAAAAGGTAAGCCGAAAAAATACTTAAGAAAGTTGCCGATTTCTAAATTAACATCTTTGTACTCCTGGGTGAAACCGACTTCTTGTATTTTATCGATAGTTTTCAGTAAATCCGAGAATTTTCTACGTCTGGCTGCACCAACATTTTGTTAAATCTGATCTGCATCCTGCATATTTAACGTTGGGATATCGCGTTGTCTTAACTCATCACACAAAAGTTTCGATGGATGAATAGAAATGTCATCGACTGCCTTACGTTTGAGTTTATTACTAAGCATTCGCCTATAGCTTATACTGTCATCAAGTTGAACATGATTATGTTGTTTTGGATGTTTAAAAATTTCGTTTTTTGAATCTATTTTCAAATATCTTTTGCAAGTTCCAATCGTGCATACCCTAAGCTGTTGCTAAGAGACTTATGGAATCTAAAAAAGTACCCGTTTGAAAAAATCAGCGTTTTCCCCTTTTCACTGGTACAAAATTCCATTGTTGACTACGATTATGCTAAAAAAAAGATCGCGTCGTCAGGAGGCTGTCACGTAATAAATTAAAAATTACCAAATACCTTGAACGATAGACGATAAGGATGTACCTGGCGAAATGACGACGACGATAACACAATACGCAGCTTAGAATGAAAATGAGCAATAAAATCAACAACCACGTAGCTACAACAAAAGCCACTGATACGTCGAAATTACTATATATGTATGGGACTCAACTTAAGTATTATACTTCTTGACCGGGACTGAATTCGAGTATGATATTTAAAGACCAGGACCCAATTCGATACTTTTATGCGTTATGGGACTGAACTCGATATCAGCCATTTACACTGAGACGTTTTCAATCAGGATGAATTATTATTAAATTGCGTCGAAGTTCGTTTACGTCTAGTACGCTCAAAAGATACTTTTTGTCTCATGGATGCTTCAGCGAAAAATTATTCTGTCACCATTACCGAGGCTACGCTTCTCGTTCGGCAAGTAAAAGTTAGCCCTATAGTTTTGATCGCTCACGCAAAAACTCTGGTAAATACTATGGCAAAATATCTAATTACGTACGTCGAAGTCAAATCTTTTACCCTACATAGCGGTATAAGCGGTGACTTCTTAGATAATGTTATCCTTGGACAACTTCCGAAAATAATTATTTTAGGTTTTGTTGACAATAAAGCCTTCAATGGGGATCGAAAGATGAGTCCTTTCGACTTTCAAAATTATTCTATACATTTTTTGTCGATATACGTTGACGGTGTACAAGTTCCTAGTAAACCACTACAACCGATTTTTACAGGAAGCACACCTATGTACGTGGAAGCATATCATACGTTATTTTTGGGCACCGGGATCTACTACATGAATGAGGCAAATAGTATTCACAGAAAAGACTATCCCAATTGGTATTGTCTGTTTGCATTTGATCTTACGTCCGATTTTTTGTCGCATTTTGCAGGTCATTGGAATTTATTAAAGAATGGTACAGTACAAATAGAAATATGCTTAGAGACAGCTCTCACTAAAACTATAAATTGCGTTTTGTATGCTGGATTTGAAAACACATTGGAAACAGACTCAAATCGACAAGTAGTTGTAGGTTTCTATTCATAAAAATTTGCACAATTGTTATTATGGACTCACTGCAACTGCGTAGAGCTCCTTGCAATATGCCTGCAGATACGACCGGCGTATTCTCCATGAATCCAGTTACCTTTTATTTGGGCGGGACCGTGCACTCTCATAGTTGATACGGATGAAAGTTCAAAGCTAGGTTCGTATTGTATAGCTATATACGTTGATATTGAAGGTCATGGAGTGTACTCTGACAGCTATGGTCTGCCCCCGTGGTATCACATCATATCGATAGACTCAAAAGAAATTGTGTTACTTACCATTGGAATGTGTAATAGCTTCAAAATACTAAGTCTAGCATTTGCGGCAACTATTGTAATAATTTTCTATTCTTCATGTGCAACAACTATTCTTTAGACATGTTCTGTTCGTTTTTTTTATCAGATACTCTCAGCAATAATAACATCGCTGAAACCTTTTTTAATCGTATCACTAAGCGTAAGAATTCTAGAAATAATTGTATTGTAAGTATTATATGTACTCAAACTAGTTAGCCTAAGTGTAACCGTAGAATAGCACATTTTTAAATTTATATGCACTCACATGTTAACTTATAGTGTGTGTTTTTATACAATATATGTATTAAATAAATTTTGAATTTTTTTATTTAAAATCTCGTACACCATCCATTCCTACTAATTTTTTTACGATGTACATAAATGAAAAAGAATAACTTAAAAATATATTTTTAGTTTTCAAAATTTTCACACTACCTCAAATTTAACAAAATGTTAATGTGAAACGTAAGCATAAGGTACACCTCCTTAACTTTAACCGACGTTCGACTTTAAGCTGATACATTTTTCCAATCCCTGAAGACTTATGAGTAATATGTCTTTGCTTGAAATGTATAGTTATTCTATCGCTTTTTGGTTTCTCTAACCCTGCTTGCTCTACATTTAGTTTTAGTGTATTTTCAAAACTATCAGCCAGTGGTCGGTCAAGCGGTCAAAACATTTTTCAATATCGTACGTTCTTACTTGAATAATTTTTTGGCAAAGATAATGATATATTTTTATGAAATAAAAGGTTTCGATACCTACTTCATAAACCATGATTTTAAACAATTTTTGACAAATATCGTGAGATATTGTTACGAAAAATTGGGTTTTGATACCTATCCCCTACGTTATGAATTTAAATTGTTTCTAATAAAAGTAATGACGTATTGTAATGAAAAATTAGATAAGTATTTGATGTATAATGACGTAAACGACTACGGCTTACGTCTGAGTATGTCAGATGAAAAATTCAAGAAGAAAAGGGATCGAAATAATTTTGTTTCAAGCAAACTCCAGCTCCAGAAGTTATATATGTGCAAAGTTAATATGATATCTCTACATCAAGGACAACATAGCACCAACTTGACATATGAACGCGTGGGTATGTGTTCAAACATAAAGAGATGAGAAAGTCTTCATGTGCAGCATACCACCGCATAGGAAAAGCTGAAGAAACTGGAGTACCTGCGGAACACATGGCTATGGTAGCATTTTTTAAGCTGTTGCTGCAAAAGCAATATGATTGTGAGTACAGTATAACACAGTGTGACGTAGGACATCAAACATGGGAGCTTTGTTTAAAGAAAATGAGTCGTTACATCCGCCTTTGGAATGGTTTTGTACAAGACGTGAATTGTGACAAGAAAAATTGTGAAAAAAAATGCTGCGAGTGTCAGGGACGTTTAATGAAGCTAGTTAACTTGTTATGTTTTAAATTAGTAATTAAAGTATTTTGTTAGTAAAAATAAGTATACCTAGATTTAACTGTCAAATGGTACGTTTTTTAAAATTTGTATGGATTAGTAAACATTTTATATTGTGTATTTTTAAAATTAACATGGCTATAAAACCCCAAATTGCTAGAGCAGAGTATGCTCTAGCTAGACGTTTCGATGTATTCCGCCAGAGACGTTAGCGTTCATGACGTTATAGTATTGGTGGCTACTCGTCAAACACGGTGGCTCAGGATATAGTTCAACGTAAGTCACTTGTCCATTAGAAAACAGTGTTGTCCGTAGCCAGGATATCCAGCTGCACGACTACCAGCTTTAGGCTTCATTGGGACCATTAATTTGCAGTTCCTCCCGTATCATTTACGAAAAGGGCTATTTTTTAAAGCTGTTAGGATTTAAAACTCCCAAAAAATACATACTTAAAACAAATTTTTTTTCTCTTATCTCACAACTTTATTACCAGAGCAACAAAGTTCTAGAGCTTAATCTCTACATTTTTTGTACCCACGAAAATACAAATACATTTTTCATTTATCGAAAAAATCTGAAAGATTTAAGAGATTACTGTAAGGGTACAATGGGAAGCTGATCCCTCACGTAATGGATTCTTTATTTGTCGATTTTAACGCTGCTGTTCCAATCTCGATAAATTGTCTGCGTCAGTTTCTTGACGCCTGAAATTGTATTCATTAGATACATTTGAAGTTTTCTTTCCAATTCGCCCTCTTGCAACTATTGGCATGCTTAAGACCCCTAAAGGCTGTGTTCTGTCAACTTTTTTAAGTTCTAATATATTTGTTGGCAAGGTAGTTGGACGTCCGATGTCCCTAAAAAAGATCGGTGAGCTACTTAACTAACTCTTTCTTGACTGAAGTTAACAGCAATTGTGACTGTCTGGATACCTCAGGGTGATTTTCTCTGGCTTGCTGTTGAAGCCCCATGGGCGTAAACTTGATTGGGCTGGATTTGAGTTTGAATCTTACTGGATTGGACAAAACTCAGTAATGAACTTGAGAGTTTTATATGATTTCAATATCGTTTATTTGGAATGCATTTTTTTCACAATATTTTTGAAGCATTTTATGGTGTTTCCGATCTCGGAGACATCGGATTCAGGTGAAAGTTTTTCTTCTACATATTTTTAAATTTGCCTTTTTTAATATTTCTCAATCTGTTTTCTGTGTATGTTTCTTTTTGTTCAAGAATTGTAAGATCATTGTTAGAAGGGTTGCTTAGTAGGTTTTTGGCTGCTTTATTTTTGTCTCATCAGATTTTGGAGCATTCGTTATTCCACCAGGATGCTTTGGATGGGCGAGATTTGAAGTTTTGTTGTACTTGTGTGTTGATTTGTTTAGATTTTATGTTTTGAATATCTTCTTATGAAGAGGGAACTGATTTGGAAATTTTTGTGTCATTGTGTTTTTCTGGTTTTAAGGTTTTATTTAAGTGATTTATAGAAATGTTTAAGAGATTGATAAAGAGTACATATTTTCCATCGTTATTTAGATTCAAAATGTAGGCTTTATGTTTTTGAATGAAATCATCAATGATTTTGTGGTAAATTTTCCAGTCTACGTATTTATTGTTAATTCATGAGTACTGGAGTATGGAATGTTTGGAATGTTTATACCTATGTTAAGTTTAATAGGAAAATGATGGCTAAACAAGTTGTCATCAAGGACCGTCCAATTGTAATCATATATTAGGCTGGTTGGTAGAATGGCTAGATCCATAGCAGATGTTTGAGTTTGAGTGGGAGTGTTGGTGTTGTTGACATTTTTATTCTTTATTGACGGATTTAGAGATTGTACTCTATGCATGTGTGTACCATCATTTAATATAAAAAAATTGTAATTGATGAGAGTTTACTAGTTTATCGGCTGTGGGACACATACGCATTGAGCCCCAGGATGATGGCAGTTTAAGTCTCCACCTATTCATGTGTATTTAAATGGGTTCGTAGATTCGAAGAGTGAGTTCCAGTCGTTTATCGATGTCATGGAAGAAGGAACTCTGTAAAGTGAGATGATAAAGACTGAGTTTGAGATGTCAGAGTAATCTTTAGTCAGCAGTATACTAATGGCTAAGGTCTCTAACTTATATTCCTTGTGGTAAACATTATTTTCTATTTTATATGAGATATTTTTTATTATTATGGCGAGATCTCCATGTTCCTTAGTAATTTTATCTTTTTTTATGGTATTGTCATTTTGAAAGGTATTAGTTTAAGATTTGCGTCACCAGGTTTCTGATATAAAAACCATATCACATTCATCTATGAAATTTTTAAGAGATGGATTTTGTTGCAGCTACTTTGGCTATTCTGTTATAGAACTTTCAGCTGGTTCAGCTCCATTTCTTTTGTTTGGAATGCATTGACTAGTTGTGTTTCGACAAGTATTTATTATTATTCACAGATTCTCTTTATTAATTTTTGTAATAATCAAGAAGTTAAGAAAATATTTAATGATAGCATCTATATCTATGTGAATATCGTTAACTCTTACGCCATCGTAGAATGCTATTATAGTGACGTTATCTTTCGTGGTATATACTTTTGACTGCAGTTTAGGAGACTCAGAGATGGCGTTGTCGTAACTTTTTGTGATAGCAGGGTTTGAATGAATATTTCCATTGGGAGAGGTTAGTAACTATTCGTGCTCTTGGGAGTATCCTGAGGGTGGGTGTCAACTTCCTGTTGCCTTAGTTGTAGTGTTTTCAAATTGCGAAGAGTAGATGCGTTTTTGTAGGGCTTTCATCATTTCAGAGAACCGTCGGTTTTTGTTTGTGCTATGTTGGTTTTTTATAGTCATATGTGTCTCTAAGGTCTTCTTTGTTTAGTTCGGGGAAGTCTGTGAATCTCAATTTTTTTTTGGCTTTATTGATATTATTAAATTCTTATCTGACTTCTTGAGTTGTTATATTTTTTTACTGAATAGTCTTATATATTATGTTCAAGTCTTTTGGTGTAACGACTTTTATCAGTTGGGAGGTGTCCTTTTTCGTTGAAATTTATACAAGTAGTGTCTTGGTCGGGGGTCTGGCACTCGTTTTGTTGTGTTCCAGGCTGCTGCATTTCATACAGCTTGCTTAACATCTGCATAAAGAGATAACATGTCCATGTTTCATGCATTTAGTTCAATGTCTCACTTTGGGGAAGTAATGGTCGATTCTTTGTTTAGCCTTGTATAGGAATACTTCTCTGGGAGTTTGTTATCCAATATAAGTGATGAGAATATTATTAGTTCCAAGATAGGAGGCAGTGTCATTTGCTTCTATGATTCTTCTATTGAGTCTCATGTCCTGTATTACGTTATATTTGTAAAATAAGGATGATAGTTCTAGATGATCTTTAATTTCGTCTATGGTTGTGTCTTGTGGAATACCTCTAAGAACGCATTCTTATATACTGTCTTATGGAGAAGATCTAATTTGCAAATATTCTTAGATAAGTGATAATAAAAACTCTATTTCTACCTGAGGCTTTGATTCCTTAAATAGATTTATCCAGTAGTAAGGGGGTAGCGATTTTTGCTAAAATCAAAGGATGGATTCTGTTTTACTAGCTTCTTTTGTATCGTTGACATTTTGGATAGGTTGAATAATAATCTTGAAAGGGCTGTAAATTTCTGCAGGAAAATGATTAAGTTTTGGCAGGGGCTGGGATTCTTGAGATTAAGGTTGTAAGTTTGGGTAGGAAAAATTCTTAATTTTATCATTGAGACTGGAATTTTTTTCTTGATGCTTCATAATATGACTGTGATCATCGGAGTTCAAAATTTTATCATTAATAAAAAAATTTCTAATGATCGTATTTTATTTTATTAAATATCTCGAGGGTACTAGTGACAGAAGAATTCAATTAATAACAGAGGTAAAAACTACAAAAGGTTAAGTTGTCACAGGAGAGCGAGAAAGACAGACGACATAACAAACTATAGAGAGCGTCCCATGGATTACAGTAAGGGATTGAACCTCCTTGATTCTTCTATAATAAGTATCTTTGTATTGTTGTCGAGATTCTCTCGTAAAATATTTCCTATATTCGTGTACTCAATGGTTCCTGAGTCCCAGGTTTGTCCGTGATAGCAAAGTTCAAGCTATAAATATTCATGTTCATACTTTTATGGTAATTTTTGCTAAGTGAAGGGTGCTTTAAAAAAGAAATACTTGTACTTCTGTATCGTTAGTATTGAGCGTAAGGATAGCCAATTCTTTGAGCACATAATTATTACCCTGTATTTTGAAACCTTGCAAGACCACAAAATGTTTCATCTTTCGCTACTATAATATTTAATTTTATTGTTTTTTTTTATTTTTTCATAACCTTCATTTTTAGGACAAGACTCTTTACTGGTTGAATACTTATCCACGAAGATTTTTTTCCCAGATTTCTTATTTCTATCATCATCATCTTAAGATGAGATTTTTTGATACTTAAAATTAGTTGTAAAATTATTCGTACACGGTTTATGTAACTTATTAATTAAAGTAAAGCTTATTAAACATATTAATTTTCAAACAATTGTACAGTCTTTATCTTTTGATTCCTCCTCAGATTTTGTTTTTTAAACCCTTAAGTCTTTCATCTCATTTCTTTTCATAAATTTTTTCCACTCCTCTTGCCGTCATTTATTTTCTGCTTCTTCTTTACTCCAGCTATTTCTCTGACCTTTATGCATGTTGGTTGAAATGAACTGATGCTAGCAAAGCTCTGAATCGACTATATACATCTTTACACGAGTTTCTTGACATTCCCACTCATTGGACTGTACTAAACGATACGGTCATACAAAATTAAGCAATGAGCTGACGTATTGGCAGGAAAATTTGTATGCAACTTAAATTCTATCCTCACATCTACTAGAGCATTTTTGAATGACTCGTTTTGTTTTGAACAATCGAGGAAGATTGAAGGTGTTCGAATGAAAAAGTGATGTTTGCTTAGTAAAGGTGCACAATCTTTGCCATAGTATGAATTTTGCAAATGAACATACATTTAATATAGCAATGCATACTGATTACGTGTTATATCAAGATTTAGATCACCATAAGGATAAAATTATGAATATTAATAGAGTTTCCGAATTCTTTTGATGCAGTAATCAAACATACTAACGCTTACATCTTTCTGATTGTTACATCTTGTTTGGAGGATTAAAATAACGTAACGGGGCTTTTCCAACTAAGAAAATGTTATAACTGTCTATATATGTTTGGATATGCTAGGTAAGAGGGGATACTCATATAATGCTCCAGCTCAAAAACTCATAGATATAAACTTATTTTTTTGCAGATAATTTAATAAACGAATTTTATGAGAATATGACATAACCACGTAGGGCATAAGCTACTCAAACTTTAATATTACTATTCTAAAGTCTTCCCAAGTTGCTATGGCCACGGGATCAGCAGCATTGTCATTAACTGGAGTTTGCAGCATGGCATTTATATCGTTTCTTGCTCTTGAAAGTATAAGCTCATTTTGTGCATTAACAACTATACTACGATAGTCTTCAGCAAAAAACGTATTCAGTGAATCATGATATCAAAGTATCTGTTATCATAAGTAAGATCGTTGTCTTCTGCTCCAACACAAAGCCAACCTGCATTTATCATAGATTTTCGATCAGAATAAAGTGATAACCAGTTTTTCACAAGGGTTGTAAATCCAACATTTTTGCACTTGTCCGTCTCTATGGCAACTGTCTCATATCTTATTCCTTTAAAAAAATGGCATATGAAGTTGTTTATCGATGCACAGTTTATTGTTGCTAGATTGACAATGATTTTTAAGCATAATCCTAAAAAAATAACAACCTGAGTGACCTTTTCTTACTTAAATATAAAGCAAAGTTGCTAAAACCGTTGTAATCTCTAATTGTGAAAACTACTAAGCCGATTTTGCTGAAATTTTGCACACTGATTTTTGACACTTCCTAGATGGTTTAAGTATAGTTTTCATCTTGAGAAATTTAATAACAATAGCAATAAATAAGCTCAAAGTTTTGCAAAAATACGCCAGCTTTTCTCTTTAGTTTAGTAGAATCCGCTAGGTGGCATCGATAATAAATCGAGGCTACCTGCAACAAAATTAAATAAGTGTGATTATTATACGCTGGAGAGGCTCAAAAATTTATGCAGTCGTCTACCGGCAGTTCATCGAGCTGCATCAAGAATGTTTATAATAGTCGTGAAGCTGGGTTACCCGGTTACCAACGACACTCTTCTCTAATGGGAAAGTGACCTAGGTCTACATCCACCCTGCATCTCCAAGGTTGACAAGTGCCACCAACAAAAAATTGTTCTAACCGATAACGTCTCCAGAGGAATACCAGAAGATGTATCTAGCCTGGAGCACAACCTACTCCAACACTTCAGAGTTCTGTGGCCGTTCCACCATCCCGCCTGGTGCAATCAGATAATTTTTGGCTACAAATCTAAGCCCAGGAAGATAGCCCTGAGGGGTACGGGCAGCCACAACGGCTACCTTCTCAGTGGTCCTGTCCCCAACGGTATACCCACATTTTCCCGACTAATGATAAGGGGTTGGTTATCCAGGGAACTACCCGAGGACGAAATATTCTTTGGTCAGCGGCGTACCTCCCTCCATCACAGTCTCCGTACATAGAGACTTTGAGGGTTAGAGTCAAGCTACCCGCAGCCAGCTCTTTATCATCAGGAATAATAATAAGGAATAGCTGGAAGTTTTACCACTAGCCCTTTTTAGGACCATTACAAGTATTTACGTTCCCTACTTAACCACCGATCTCATCGATATTTTTAACGGCCGACTAAGTTTAAACTACCTTGCAAGCAAACACGTTTTTACTACCATTTCCGGAAGCGATTCGTCGACTAAAAGACTATGTTTAAATAAAGACGGACACTATTAAACCAAGTCAGTTATTTACTGGCAGTCAACGAGCATTTACGAGCGAATCTATTCTTCGCAAGGCTGGATACCCCAGTGACCAACGACCCTATATTACCCTCTCGACTCTAAGCATTCAACCAGGAATCATCGATCCTCTACAGAGTCTGCACTGGGTAAACCTAACAGCCATGAAGGGAAAAAAAACTTGAGCCAACGGGACAGTCTCCATCGGGCAAGCATCACGAACCAATCTCCTCGCCTTAGATTACCAAAACAACTGAGTCTGCAAGAAAAGGTGCTTAAGACACCAACGTCTTACCGGGAGACGTTGGGAAAGATCTCTACAACTAGCTCCAAAGCTTCGGACTTTGTAATTTTTCTCCCGATTAGTCTATGGCTTCAACAGCAGGCCAGAAAAAATCACCCTGAGGTATCCAGACAGTCACAATTGCTATTAACTTCAGTCAAGAAAGAGTTTACTTAAGTAGCTCACCGGTCTTTTTTAGGGACATCGGACGTCGAACTACCTTGTCAACAAATTAACAGAACACAGCCTTTAAGGGTCACAAAAGTCTTAAGCATGCCAAAAGTCACAATAGGGTCAATTGGAAGATAAATTTCAAATGTATCCAATAAATACAATTTCAGGCGTCAAGAAAGTGACGCAGAAAATTTATCGAGATTGAAACAACAGCGTCAAAATCGACAAATAAAGAATCCATTACGTGAGAGATCAGCTTTTCATTGTACCCTCACAGTAATCTCTCAAATCTTAAAAGATTAAAATTCAGATTTTTAAATAAGTAGAAAATGTATTTGTGTTTTTGAGGCAATAAAAAATGTAGAATTTAAGTTTCAGGACTTCGTTGCTCTGGTAATAAAGTTGTGAGATAAGAGGAAAAAAGGTTTTTTTTAATATATAATTTTTGGGAATTTAAAATTTTAACGGCTTTAAAAAATCACCCTTTTCGTAAACTATACGGGAAAAACTGCAAATCAACGGCTCCTTATGGCCAACGATAATTTTATGGCATAAGGAACGTACGGTACTTTTCAGCATAATTAGATGTTTTTTAATTTTTACAGCTTAATATTTGACTAAAGAAACTATACATTCCGAACAAATATGTTTTTAATAAGAAGATTTTTTTTCTGATAAGTGTCAGGAATATGTGTAAAATTTTTAACTAAAAACATTTCACCTTACATGTCAACATACTACGGTGTTCTATTTAGTAAGTCTCGGGTGAAGCCGTGATGGGGAGCGGCTAGTAAGATATAAGTAATTGAGTTAGTATTTTTTGCATGAGAAGTAAAGTGATAATGAGTATCGTAAACTAGTAAGTAAATTAGCCACCTTTTTTGTAAGGAAAAAGACGTGTATATGTTAGTCTCTGCACACGCGTGCGGGTTGCCAGAGACAAAATGACTGATACGAGGACTAAGGGAAAGGACTCAGGAATTAGAAGATAAAAAAATGGAAGTGGCTGGAATCAGCAGCAAAAGGAATAGAGAATTCTTGAAAAAGGATAGTTTGCAAGATCAGGACATAAGTAATAGTGCGACAATATGTAAAAAAGAAATGAAGAGAGCACGAAAATTAGATCGCCAAGAGGCAGAGCGAGGGAGGCAAAATAAAGAACTGCTTGAGATTCTCTCTTTCACCCTTCTAATGATACAGCAACAGATAAAAAAGAAGATAAAAAATCAAGAAGACAAATGATAAATAATTTATTTACATACAGTGAAGGCCACTAAACCCCATACGTAGCTTTGATATCGAACAACAAACCGAATGGCAGTAGCATGAATTATATTAGAGTTGAAGGTATCTTACTGGACAAGAAACGTGAGTTTATGGAACTTAAAAGCAAAGGCCTTTGTTTTTAACTTCTATAAACTCATGCTTTTTGTTGAAGTCAAATGCAAAATAGCCGAAGACGTCAACAAAATCATCCAGGACAAGTCGTTAGCTGAACACAACCTAAAAGTAGCTATCCCAGTTTTCAGGCAAATACGTAAAGGATTGATTAAAAGGATACTAGTGAAGATACTCTGAACAATAAATCATAGAAGTAGTCAAATCAGAGATACAAATAACCAATGTACAGAGACTCAAAATGAAAAATAGATACCCAATAAGTGAACAAGAGAAGTGCATCTCCAGCGAAACAGTACTGCTCATATTTGAAGGAGTGTGAGTTTTGGAGAAAAAGTAAAGGACGTTCCATTAAAAACCAAAGAAAATGCTCCCAAATTTAAAGGAAAAAGGAAAAACAACTTAATGAAAAAATGTAGCCAAGTAGTACGAGAACAAATTCCCCTTACTAATGGTAACATGCATGAAATAAATAGGATGAACAGAAGCAAGTAATACAATCAACGAAAAAAAATGCAGAAGCAAATACAAGCAGCGCAGCAACATAACAAACTGAAGATAGATAAACAATATTCAAGTGTCGGTAAGAAAAACCTTTCGTCACAACAGTTTTCCATCAAAGAGATGATTGCAGCAAAGGTGGTCAGGGAGTTACCAAACACAGATGAAGTATTAACAGATGAGTATAGTAAAGTAGGCTGTGGTACCAATAAAATGAAAAAGATAAATAGTTATAACAAAATGATTAACAAAGTAGATAACAATATAAGTAAGAATGTAAAAAGTTATGAGACTAATAAGGAATTAAAATAATCAAGAAAAATAATAATAAAATAAGTACATGAAATATTATATTCTTTGAATCCGTAAAAATTAGATGAAAAAAAAAAAAAAAAAAATAACAATTACTTTTTCCTACTAAATCATAGATAACTTGCAATAAAACTAGTCAAATCTGAGAATCTTGCAATAGAACGTAAGCAGTTTAAGAAGTAGAAGTGACATACACAAAAATAGCGAAGAGTATAGTATTATTATAACTGTCGAAACTTGGCTTTTACCTAAAGGTAAATTTAATATTAAAGGTTTTAACATTGTTCAGTTTTACAGAGATGCAAAGGAGAGAGAAGGAGAAATGTCCATCCTGATTAGGATTCATATAATATTTGATATTATTGATGGGATTCTGTCATTAAATTGTCTGGAAACGGAAGTGGTGTCTGCTCGAGCAGTAGGAGGAAAAATATGTATTGTTGCATGCTATAGACCGCCAACACAAGGCAATGACATGACCTTGAGAAAACTTGGACTTATCTTGGGTAAGATCAGCCGCTATAATAAGTTTTTATTTGAAGGAGACTTTGATAGTCATCATCCATTTTGGGATGGTAAGAAAACGTGCAAAAATGGAGAATCTCTAGTTGAAGGATTGGACCCAGACAAATTTTTATCTTAAATAATAGAGACTCAACTCACTTTTATTACGGCTACCATAAGAATCTGGCAAAGAAAATACTCGAATATAGATATCACATATGCATCTATAAATATAGCACTAGTTAGAAATTGGACTGTAGGGGAGGATTCATGGGGAAGCAACCACTTTCCAATTACTATAGAAATCAACACTTCAGTTGAAAAAATTTATAAAGGAGTTTACAGGTATAGAAATAATAAAATTTATTGAAATGGATTTAAAGATGGTCTTATGGAGCATATGGAAGAGCTGAAGAAGTTGGAATTTATCAACTCCAACATTATCTCAAGATACGAGTTACTAGTTAATGTAATGGATAGATGCATCCTAGAATCCTGCCCTATAGAAAAACGGATAAAAACAAACAATGTCAGTAAGTGTAATAAGCGTAAGAAAAAAGGAAAAACTTGGTGGAATGACGAGTGCACCAGAGATGTAAGACGAAGGAAAGCTGCCTTAAAATCCTTGAAATACAAAGTTAGTATCGAAGCCCTGATTGAATGCAAAAAATTTTTGTAGAACCTACTTTACTATTAAAACAAACCAAATAAAAAGCTTTTTAATTCTTTATGGATACTATAGGACCTTCCACTTCTAATTCTCTAGTATGGAAAACAGTTAGATAATTAAGAAATAGATGTTTATTCAAATGAATTCGAAGACTTTTTCAACATCCCTTTCTTGTTTAGTGAGTTAGAATGTGCTCTAGAATCATCGACGATAGGGTCTGCAACCGGTGAAAACAAACTTGATTGTCAGATTTTACAAGCAATGTCAGAATGCTACAAACGGGTTCCTTTAGATATAAATATATATATAATGATTTAATGACTACCGGGCTGTTCCCCAACTCATGGAATAATAACTTAGTTGTCTTTCTTTCTAATCAGAGTAGTTGCAAAGCCCAACCTATTGCCTTAGCATCATGTATATTAAAACTTCTTAAGAAAATAGTATGCCTAAGACTAAACTAGTTTATTGAACGTAACAAAATATTACCTGACAAACAGTTGAGGTTTCGTAAAAATAAATACTGTATGGATAATTTGGTAAGTCTCGTTAGTGATATAAGAATCTGATTCCAGTCAGTATTAAAACTAATAAAACCTGAGCGCACTTAACTAAAGTAGGACTACCTCAAGCCTCTATGGGTTGCATTTAGTCCCACTCTCTTCTCAATTTACACGAGATTTATGGCTGACCTTGAAAATAATGGAGTAAAAATTCTTATGTTTGCGGACGATGTTGTAATATACACAATGCATTTGAATGTAGAAAGCAATTCATATTCTTGAAAACAGCAATCAAAAACCCTTGCAAACTACCGTATAATAAGAGAAATCTTATCCTAGCACCAGATAAATGTAGGATATTATTATTCAGTAAGAACAAAATTAAAACAAACAACCTGTCAATTAAGGTGAACAGTTTGATCATTGACCCTGCAAAAACAGTGAAATTCTTAGGAATGGCATTAGATAGTAAACTTACTCGGCTTCCTCACATTAAATACATTAAGAATGAGTGTAACTTTCCAGTATCAATACTTAGATGTCTTAAAAGAGTGTGGTGGGTTACGGATCCTAGCATGCTTATAATCCTATACAACTCTTTAGTCCGATCAAAACTAGAATATGGTGGATTTTCAGTATCTCAATGTAGTGGCAAACATTTTATAGAACTTCAGAAAATTTAGACTCAGTACTTAAGACAATTGAACAACACTATGAGACCTCTGGAAACACAATCTATAGTGCTAATTCAAAGAAATCTTTGACCTTACATTGTTATTATGATACTATATGTTTCAGAGAAGGATTAATATTTGAGTCAGATGGACTCTATAAATATAACATAACATATGAATCACTGATCTTTAAACCAGAGATAAATCTAAGTTACGGGGTACTTTTACAGAAATTCCCAATCTCGAATTGTGAGTTACAGGATAAATTTAAAGGCCGAAGTGCAGTCAACATGTTCCTGATAGGTCGAAAATTAAGAGTAATGGTCAGGTAAGAGTTGGAGTTGCAGTTCGGTCAGAATTGGAATACTTTCAAATAGGGAAAAATCTGCCTGACTTATCATTTGCTTTCTCGGTGGAATGATATGCTGTGTTGGTGGCTTTGAAAAAAATTTTAAATGAGGCCGAAAATGAATACTTGGAAAATAAGGAGTATAGGATCTTTACTGACTCCCAAAGTATTACAAAACCTCTATCTCAGTTACAGGGTATGAACTATGAATCTCCTCTGATGGTTCGAATCAGACATAAACTGTTTATTCTAAATAACATGCATGTTAAAGTTGAAATCTACTGGATTCCAGCACACGTTGAAATTCAAGGTACTGAACAAGTAGACGTATTAGCAAAAAATGCAGATGTTTCAGGTTCCTTAGCAAGAACGGAAATCCTCTACTCCGATCTCTTTTTAAATTATAACAAGTATGTAAGAAAAAAAATTTGCAGGAAGTAAAGGATTTGTTTTATAAAGAAACTGAAGATTTATTTTATTTCAATAATTATCACTCCGATAATACAAAGCCTTTAATTAAAAAACTAAAATTGACGAAAAAAATAATAACAAGTATAAATTGACTGAGGTGTAATCATAACTCTCAAAAAAGCTCTCTTTACAGATTTGAAATTATTAATTCAGATATATGTAAATGTGGTAAGAAGGCTGAAACAGCTGACCTTGTATTTTTTGAATGTATGTTATATTCTTTACATATAGAAAAAATGTATAATGATCTTGCAGGGACTAGACGTGTGGGGCCCCGACTGGGGGCAAGGAAACGCGAAAATGTCCGAATACAGACATCGGTTTCGGCGGCTTGCCACAGGGAAAGGGAAAAGCAGGGAGAGGCTAGAGAGAAAAAACGGGAGTGGCATTCAGAGGAAGAGTTCCTCATGAACCGGACCTAATCGGTCGAGCGGTTGAAAGGTGCTCAGCAACCGCAGGCTTTCTTCTCTGGGTCCTTTCTGGGGACAAGGCCTTCTTCATCCCAAGCCCCTCGCCTCTGCCTGTCTTCTATTCCCGGTTTGCGTGAGTAAAAGGGGGATGTTTAATAGGCAATTGAAAGGAGTTCGCGAATTATCATTACGATAATTCCTCACCGCAGAAGCAATAAATCCCTTGCGGTGGCTTCGTAGACGTACTCATCTCTCTTTGCTGACTAACTAGCCTACCTCCTTCTTTTTGAAGTTCATTCCTTCTGTTGTTTTTATATACCGTGCTACCGTGTTGCTAGCCGATATATCCCGTTGATTCTACGAGGAGCCCATGATTGTACTCCTTATGTTTTTATTATATTACATCCAAGATATTATTGAGTCCAATCGAGTATAGAGTGTAAGGGATTTTGATTATTAGTTACAACTATTATTTTGCGTTCAATGGTGATTAACCCAAAAATAAAAACGAAAGTCTGAAGTTCGTCATTGAACTAATTAAAATTATGATTTATTGATATTAAAGCCACGTCGATTGTGAATATTGTGTAAGACTCATATAAAAAAAAGGCGTTTCCTCGTTAGTTAAATATTAAATCATTGTGATAGAAGAATTAGCGTTGATGTGCTACGAAGCGAGTTTATTCAAAATTTATCTAATCTTAAGACACTAAAAAGTGAGTTGTGCGAATCAAGAAAAGCACATTATTTAGTTTATTTTAAATCAACGATTAATTGGGTTTGAATGGTGTTTGATAACTGCGTTATGTTTTATTGTGTTCTCATTTCTTTTTTCATTAATTAGATAAATTAGTCTTTGCGTTGAGATTAAAGTTTGTAACTATTTTATAAGACAAGAGCTTTGAATATATTTTGGAATTGAATTATAATCATTCGTATTTTTATTATTTAATACATTGTACTCCTGGTTCCATCGTATCCCGTATCCCATATAAGAAAAATACCCCGCAATCTATATAAGCTTAAATTGTTTGGACCTTATAGTACATATTTTTTACTAGATAAACCCTCAATACCCATCATAAATAATGCATTTATCTATGATTCTAATATCAATCTGAAGGAATATAGAAAATGTATTGCGAAAGATTGAATAAAAACTCATTGAAAAGATGATAATTTGTATTGATTATATTTATACACCTAAATAATTCATGAGTAGCGTAGAACTTACGCTATAGGTTATAAGTATAGCTTATCGTGTTTACGACCTTATGTACACGTTTCGTACGCTACATGTATATATAACCTGTTAAGTGACGACTTGCATGAAAAAACTTATTTTATTCTATATTATATTATATTTATTACCTCAATGATAAAATTTTAAGACTCTTAAAAGAGCCACACTCAACGAAAGTCGTCACCTAACAAAGCTGACTATGTACTTCATGGCTCTCGAAAGTGTAAAGTGACAACCGAAGCAAGCCGCTAAGTCTAAGCACGTTAAGTCAGCCAGAACCGGCCCCATAGCATGTAAGACATGAAAGTTTTAATTTAAGCTCCGTGCAAGGTGCATTTCTTTACGCAGCGTTTTAGTTAGAAGCTTTCCACGACTCATCGAGCACGGTTCTTAATTATTATTTTTATTATTCCATTTTTTTAATTAGTTCATTTTTCCAATCCAAGTTATTATAATTGTTTGGTAAATTCAGTGTAATTCATTGTAAAACAAAATAAAAAGAACAAGTATACCAGATAGTGCAGAATATTTCATGAGTTAAAACCAAATAAAATTAATAATATCAAAGGAAGTGGTACTAAAAAATCGTATAGAATTTACCCTGAGAAAAAGGGTTGTTGACACGTAAATTTTACAAAGCCTAACACTCTCTTTTTTCCTTTTCCCGATGTACAAATAAAGAGTTGGACAGTCTGCTAGTCCCACAGCCCGTCAGGGAGCATAAGACCGAAATCCACAAACAGCCAGTTCTTACCAGATAATACAGTTGAATAATTACGATTAATTATTTAACAAAAAATAGTAGCAAAGCGTAGTTTACATGTTCTTTATTAATTCTTTTTTTTTTTTTTTAAATAATAAACACCATTCAAAAGAAAATATAAATAAATGACATGTAACACCACATATAGTGCAGTGTGCACGGATGTGTATATGCTGTAACATTGTGGAGAGCATAATATGTGCAGTTTTTCGTTTAGAAAAAAAAAAAAGGAAAGGAACAAATAATAATACATTAATAAATAAACCATAAAAAAAAAAGTTTACCGTTATAACATTTAAAAAGTTAAAAATAAGATAACATTGTGTATTAACTAATAATAAAAAGAATTAAATATAGTAATCTCTTACACAGCAAACACAGATATACACCTTAACATCTGATCTGTTAAATTAAGCGATCTATCTATTTCTACCCTGAATCTGCTAGTCACTGCGATTTATTTCCTTAGTCCTTTTTCGATAGCAGACATTCTTAATCCAGGATCTGCTTATAAGAGCGATCTTTTCCCAATTTTTAAAAACACCACAACAGTAAATAGATTAGTATGGAATATAAATAAGCCCTAAGTGACATGTTTCGGTTGGACAACCTATTGTAAGTTAAGTAAGCAATGATACCATAGAAAAATGTGGCTTTAAAGTAATTCAAGAAAACTCTTTTCAATGAAATTAATGAAAATAATGTGAGGATCGACGTAAAAAAAAAAATTAAAAAAATAATTTTCACGAAAATTTATCAAATATTGAATTAGTTGTGTTTCTCGTGTTTTAAGTTAAATTTAAACGTGGAATACACTTTATTATAACTATTTAAATCAGTAGGCTTTTGAAAGCAATGAATTTCAAAAATTCATAATGCACCAAACATCGAATCATAATGACAGACCAGCTGAGCGGCGGCCTGACGCTCGATTGTGAACCGCCGCTGCTGCAGGAGATGGCGGAACCACCAGCTCGATGGCCTCCACTGCTAGACGGCGACGTTATGTTAGATTGCAAGCTATCACTGCTACTAAAGGTAGTGGGACCGCAAGCTCGGCTTCTACATTTGCCGCTTTGAGCGCACGAAATTGGTGTGCTGCTTGGAGGTTATCTCTACCTCCGGCCTCCGAATCTTCCGACCATTGCATCTCCGGTGGTAAATTAAGACGATAAGGTACAGGGGCATTTTGTGGATCCATGAATCCCCCCCTACTGGGATGTTTTGTTGAAGAAAGTGGTCGACATTATTTTCACCTTCTAAAGATGCAAATCTCAGAAACGGTCTTGGTCCGAATCTGTTCAGGTTGATGAAAAAGCTATGCTTGGCGTCCGAGTCTGAAGAATGGTTTTCTCTCAATCCTAAACATAGACGTCTTTCCACTGGTCCGTTTGAAGGCGATTCTAATCTTATTCTTATGGTACACACAACGCGCAGACACGCAAAAAAATAGATTCCCGGCCGATGCACCAAAAATATTCTGTACGAATATTGAAATAAAAGATATCACTTCTCAGAATAAAATATACTTATTTCACTATTTCTTTTACAAGACGATGTTCTCCATCTAAGAATTCGCACCGATCTGACAGTGCACTTGCTAACTTTTTTGTCGATTCCCCTTTCGCTAGTAACCAAAACAAACTTAAAAATAAAGTACGCTCGCCCATAGTAACATCATTGGACGAAATAGAAAGTCAATATTGACTATCATTGCTAAGACGATGATATTTTTTCCTCAAAAAACTGGCTCTCAGCCAAATGTTCGTGGAAAAACCGCTTGCTTTCCCACCCTGTGGTCCCTCTCTTTGATTCAACGCTTGAAATGCGCTTGGTGGGAGGGAATAGGTGTCCCCATTACAGCTCTTAATTAACCTGTCGTGACACGGCATAGCATGGCTTCTACCTTCGTAAAGAGAAGCTTTTCGAGGTAGAAATACGAACTAAAATTGACTAGAACTATAGGCGAGTGTTTATAAAAAGATACTGCAACAATCGTAGTAAAAAAAAAAAAAAAAATGATTTTCACGAAAACTTATCGAATATTGAATTGGTTGTGTTTTTCGTGTTTTAAGTTGAATTTAAACGTGGGATTCACTTTATTATAACTATTTAAATCAGTAGGCTTTTGCAAGTAATTAATTTCAAAAATCCATAATACACCAAACATCGAATCATAATGACAGACCAGCTGCAGTCGTACCATAACCAAATCATCGATCAACAAGGTAAGCTGTACCTACGCCGTATTTCGTCATACTTTGTTATAAGGCAATGCCGTTTTATAGGATACAGTAATTTACATTTATCAGTTTTAAAGATGATCTTAAAGCAAAAAGCCATGACAATACAAATCAATGAATAATCAAGCAAATGAGGTGATTGTCGTTTTTCGAAAGTTCATAAGGTTGGTAATCACGAATACAACGTTAGCAAGTGTCTCCAAGCTGCCTAGAAGCCTTGGTAGATAGTATCTACGTCATCTACTGGAGTTGCAAAACAATGACAGATATAGGTAATTTCTTGGGGGTTTTGGGGAATGCCGATCACAAATACCTCGTCATTGAATGTTTCCAAGTCACCTAGAACCCATACCAGGGCATACAGTATCTACGTCATCTCCTGGAGTTGCAGAACAATTCCAAATATAGATAATTTCTTCTGGGGTTTTTAGGGTAGCTTATTACAAATACCACGGCACCGAGTGTCTTCGGAGTATCTGGAGCCCAGAGTAGACAATATATATGCCATCTCCTACAGCTGCAGGACAATGCTAGATGTGCGTACTTTCGTGTATGGTTTTAAGTTTACTGATCACGAATACCACACCAGCTAGTGTCTCTAATGTCAAATTTATATATCTCTGTTATGTCACGTACGTTCGTCATGTGACCATTTGGAGTAACAGCCTGATTTTTTTTATACGCTGACAATGACGTCTAGGAGTTACTATAAAAATAAGGAAGCATTTTACGGATATAGTTTATCGCACACATTACATAGGTGTTTATTTACCCACAACATTATATTTACGTGTATTTCCACGTGGTATTTAGTCGTTTTGGACTTTTAATTATTACGTGTGATTATTAAGTGATAAGATTTTTTTGTTATTAAAGTCTAGCTTGTTGTACATTACTGTACTTATAATTTAATTTCCTAATTACTGTCTAGTCCGATGCATTTACCGCAAGAGACGTATGTTATTATGGTAGAAGCTAGCAAACCTTAAAATTTTTTATTCTGCTTGTTGTTTAAGAGTAAAAGTTTCACACACCTGTTTCAAACACTTTCTTGTATTATATTATTTTTTCAAATTTCTTTTACAGGATGGTGTTTCTTCAAGTAGTTTTGTTGTAACTTTCGACACTTCAATTTGAAGTCCTTCCTTCCTATCCAAATCGTCCGATCTAATTCAAGTCTTGTGCCACTTTAAAGTATATCATACTGCAATTTTTTTGGTAAACCTTATTTTGTCACATAATTACGTTGATTTTTTTCTCATCTATTCCCAAATATTACTGTTGTCCATCATTGACAGCACATCTGCGTTAGTGCAATGAAATGTCAAGACATTTGAAAATGTATCCGTGTATAATCAGTAACACCTGAAACAGGTATTACTTCGAATAATTAGAAAACGCCTAAAATAATCATAGTTTAATATTTATGGATTCCGAAAAAGGAATACGTACCTGAACTGACACGAATAAATTAAATCGTTAATGATATTGACTTTCAGAGCTTTATAGTGTTTAAATATTATTTTATTTTAGTTGTTCACTATCTGTTTTTGTGTTTACGGTATTATATTAAAGATTATTCGTAAGATCCCTATGTTTTACTCTCATAATGAGTATCAAGTAATAAAAGCACAACACTACCTGCTAGAGGACCGCTTCAGTGCTGCTCAGGAGCAATATGAAACTAATTTAACATTTGATTGCACCTTAACCGAAACTTGTTTGAAATTAAAGTAGGACTATACTGGGGCTTACTTATAATTTAAGTAGGACTTATCTGGAATTTACCTAGGACTTAGGGTATTGAGAACTACTTGAGAAGCGAGAACCAGTGTGTAAAGCAGCTCATTTTTAGTAGAAATCCGTTGGCAGAATAATTTTTAGTGATTATTTAATATGTAAACAAATTTACAATACTGCTAAATCACGGTGTGTACTTGAGTGGTACTTAAATTGCAGTACTATAGCGTTACTTGGAAAGTGGAACTTTGGTGGTATTTGGAAGGCACTTAAGCAGTCGTACTTTCTTGGTACTTTGGTGGCACTTCAGCAGCGGCACTTGGGCAGAACTTTGGAGGCACTGAAGAAGCGGCACGTGAGTGGCGCTTAAGCAGCAGTTTATTGACGGTACTTGGGTGGTACTCGAGTCACGCGACGTTGGCAGTAGTTCGTCGGCATTAGGGTGGTACTTTTGCGGTATTTAGTGGTACTTGAATAACGGCTCTTAAGTGGAAATTTGTAGGAATTTGAGCAGCGGTACCTCGGTGGTACCTGGTCGGCACTTAAGCAACAGTACTAAGGTGGTACTTAGGATGTGGGATTTCAGAGGTACTTGGGCGATCCTTGGGCAGCGCGTGAGTGCTACGTAGACGGGATTAGGGTGGCAGGACTTTGGTGGCACTTGGGCAGCATTTCAGTGGAACTTGTATTGCGTGACTTTAGGGCTGGATAGTCGGAACTTATGCAGTACTTGTATGTCACTTGAATGGTACTTCAACGAGACTTAGGCGGTGTTCAAGTGGTGGTACTTTTTCGGTAATTGAGCGGCACTTAAGCAGTGGCACTTGGGTGGTACTTCAGTGGTACTTGGGTAGTACTTTGGCGGCACTTGGGTCGTACTTGGGTAGCGCATTGGCACTTAAGAAGTGGTACTTCAACGGCACTTGGGCTGCACTTTAGCAAGATTTTGGCAGCACTTAAGTGGCACTTCAGTGGTAAGCAGTGGTACTTCAGTAGCACTTTGGCGATTCTTGGGGTACTTAGGTTTTATTTAAGTAAGACTTAAGCAGTGGTACTTTGGCAGTAATTGGTGGGCACTTGAGCAGTGGAACTTTAGTTGCACTTAAGCAGTGGCACTTGGGTAGTACTTGGGCAGCACTAAAGTAACAACACTCAAGTGGTCCTCCGCTGGATCTAGGGTGGCACTTGGATGGAACTTTAGTGGCAATTGTTGAGTGGTATTTTAGGGGCACTTGGGTGGTACTTTGGCGCCACTAAAGCAGTGGCACTTGGGTGGTACTTCGGCAACACTTGGGCGGTATTTAAGCGGCATTTGGGTGGTACTTGGGGTATGACTTAAGCAGTGGTACTTTGGCAGCACTTGGATGGTACTTGAGCAACTAAACTTCGGTTGCACTTAAACAGTGGTGCTAAGGGGGCCCTTGGGCAACATTTAAGTAGCAGCACTTGGGCAGCACTTCAGTAGCGGCACTTCAGTAGTACTAAAAAGGCAGAACTTGAGTTATACTCCACCAGTTCTTGAGTGGCACTTGGGTAGTACTCTAGTGGCATTTGTGCATTGGTTCTTCGGTGGCACTTAGGCGGTACCTTAACGGCACTTACCCAGTAGTACTTGAGCGGCACTTGGGCGTTACTTTGGCAGTAGTTAAGCACGGTATTTTGGCGGCTTTTGGGTGGCACTTGTGCAGCACTTACGCAGCTGCACTTCGAAGGTACTTTATCAGTATTCAGGCAGTACTTGGATGGCATATTGGCAGTACTTCGGCGGCACTTAAGCAGTGGTACATCGGTGCTTTTAAGCGGTACTTAGTCGCCATTTCTTGAGCGGCATTTCGCCCAAGTACAGCTCCATACCGTCCAAGTGTCTCCCAAGTACTACCACACGAGTGCCCAGAAAATCCTGCCAAGCTAACGCCCAAGTGCAATCACGGTACCACTGCCAAACTACTACTAAAGTTCTGCTACTTAACAAAGTTAACAAAAAAATTGCAGTATGATATACTTTTAAGTGGCACAAGACTTAAACCAGATATATAAATATTAAACTATGATTATTTTAGGCGTTTTCTAATTATTCGGAGTGATACCTGTTTCAGGTGTTACTGATTATACACGTAATAAATAAACACCTATGTAATGTGTGCGATAAACTATATCCGTAAAATGCTTCCTTATTTTTATAGTAACTCCTAGACGTCATTGTCAGCGTATAAAAAAAATCAGGCTGTTACTCCAAATGGTCACATGACGAACGTACGTGACATAACAGAGATATATAAATTTGACATTAGAGACACTAGCTGGTGTGGTATTCGTGATCAGTAAACTTAAAACCATACACGAAAGTACGCACATCTAGCATTGTCCTGCAGCTGTAGGAGATGGCATATATATTGTCTACTCTGGGCTCCAGATACTCCGAAGACACTCGGTGCCGTGGTATTTGTAATAAGCTACCCTAAAAACCCCAGAAGAAATTATCTATATTTGGAATTGTTCTGCAACTCCAGGAGATGACGTAGATACTGTATGCCCTGGTATGGGTTCTAGGTGACTTGGAAACATTCAATGACGAGGTATTTGTGATCGGCATTCCCCAAAACCCCCAAGAAATTACCTATATCTGTCATTGTTTTGCAACTCCAGTAGATGACGTAGATACTATCTACCAAGGCTTCTAGGCAGCTTGGAGACACTTGCTAACGTTGTATTCGTGATTACCAACCTTATGAACTTTCGAAAAACGACAATCACCTCATTTGCTTGATTATTCATTGATTTGTATTGTCATGGCTTTTTGCTTTAAGATCATCTTTAAAACTGATAAATGTAAATTACTGTATCCTATAAAACGGCATTGCCTTATAACAAAGTATGACGAAATACGGCGTAGGTACAGCTTACCTTGTTGATCGATGATTTGGTTATGGTACGACTGCAGCTGGTCTGTCATTATGATTCGATGTTTGGTGTATTATGGATTTTTGAAATTAATTACTTGCAAAAGCCTACTGATTTAAATAGTTATAATAAAGTGAATCCCACGTTTAAATTCAACTTAAAACACGAAAAACACAACCAATTCAATATTCGATAAGTTTTCGTGAAAATCATTTTTTTTTTTTTTTTTACTACGATTGTTGCAGTATCTTTTTATAAACACTCGCCTATAGTTCTAGTCAATTTTAGTTCGTATTTCTACCTCGAAAAGCTTCTCTTTACGAAGGTAGAAGCCATGCTATGCCGTGTCACGACAGGTTAATTAAGAGCTGTAATGGGGACACCTATTCCCTCCCACCAAGCGCATTTCAAGCGTTGAATCAAAGAGAGGGACCACAGGGTGGGAAAGCAAGCGGTTTTTCCACGAACATTTGGCTGAGAGCCAGTTTTTTGAGGAAAAAATATCATCGTCTTAGCAATGATAGTCAATATTGACTTTCTATTTCGTCCAATGATGTTACTATGGGCGAGCGTACTTTATTTTTAAGTTTGTTTTGGTTACTAGCGAAAGGGGAATCGACAAAAAAGTTAGCAAGTGCACTGTCAGATCGGTGCGAATTCTTAGATCGAGAACATCGTCTTGTAAAATAAAATAGTGAAATAAGTATATTTTATTCTAAGAAGTGATATCTTTTATTTTAATATTCGTACAGAATATTTTTGGTGCATCGGCCGGGAATCTTTTTTTTGCGTGTCTGCGCGTTGTGTGTACCATAGGAATAAGATTAGAATCGCCTTCAAACGGACCAGCGGAAAGACGTCTATGTTTAGGATTGAGAGAAAACCATTCTTCAGACTCAGACGCCAAGCATAGCTTTTTCATCAACCTGAACAGATTTGGACCAAGACCGTTTCTGAGATTTGCATCTTTAGAAGGTAAAAATAATGTCGACCACTTTCTTCAACAAAACATCCCAGTAGGGGGGGATTCATGGATCCACAAAATGCCCCTGTACCTTATCGTCTTAATTTACCACCGGAGATGCAATGGTCGGAAGATTTGGAGGCCGGAGGTAGAGATAACCTCCAAGCAGCACACCAATTTCGTGCGCTCGAAGCGGCAAATCTAGAAGCCGAGCTTGCGGTCCCACTACCTTCAGTAGCAGTGATAGCTTGCAATCTAACATCACGTCGCCGTCTAGCAGTGGAGGCCATCGAGCTGGTGGTTCCGCCATCTCCTGCAACAGCGGCGGTTCACAATCGAGCGTCAGGCCGCCGTTCAGCAGTGGAGGCAGTTGAGCTTGCAGCTCCACCACCTGCTGAACCAGTGGCAGCTCGCAATCAAGCTCTGCGCCGTCGTCCAGCAGTGGAGGTAGTTTAGATTGCAGCCCCTCCACCTCCTGCAGCAGTGGCAGCTCGTAATCGAGCGCTGTGCCGTCGTCCAGCAGCCAAGGCAGTTAAGCTTGCAGCCCCACCACTTCCTGAACTAGTGGCAGCTAGCGCTCAACTGCCACATCAATCATCAACAATGACACTTCGTAATAGAAAATTACGTCGTCATCCTAACCTCGTAGCAGAGGACGTCAAGATTGAAGTGCAACACCTAGCGGTAGCAGCAGCTCGCAATCGATTCCGTCAAAGACATCATCTCGCAATGGAGATAGCAGAACAAGATTTTTTCAAAACGAATTCTAATTTGCCCTTAAGCCAAAATGACGTGGATAATTTTGAAAACGAATATTCAGAAATCTCGGATTATGATGAAACTGATACGCGCGAATGTTTTAATGAGCGTCAATTAAATAATCAATGACACAGTACAGCCAACCCCTCTCAGTCAAGCGGTGAAATGAAAGAAAGATTGGCCAGAGCTATAGAAAACACACTTATGACAAATGAAAGATGCTAGTTTACTTTTAAATAACCCTACTTTGGTTAATAGAATGACAGTAAAACCGTTACCAGTCTTCTCCGGAGATCCGCTTGATTGGGTGAAATTCAAACAAGCGTATAACCACTCAAGTGTGCAAAACGATTATTCCGATGCACAAAATGTGCTCAGGCTTTCCGAGGCTTTAAAGGGTAAAGCTAGACATGCAACTAAATCACTTTTTGTGGCCAGAGGAAAAGCAGAAGAAATTTTAAAAACTTTGGAAATGAGATTCGGTAATTCGAGATTAATTTTAGAAAAAACAATAAACGATCTAAAAGAACTAAACACCAAAAACTGATTCACGCAAGCAAAATTTGATTGAGGTTGCAACACATATGAGAAATTCTGTATCAGCGATAAAGTCTTTGGGAAAGATGGGATTTTTGCACAGCTCTGGATTATCAAACGAAATAATAAAGAAATTGCCAGACTCAATGATGAGTGGTTATATTCGGTATGCCACCTTCAAAGACCAAGAAAAGCCTGAGCTAGAAAGACTATCAAACTTTCTTTTTAAAGAAGCTGAGATTGTTTTATCAGCAGGAGTTTTTATGTCTCGCGAATCAAACGCAAAACCATCGGAACGCACACGTCAAAATAGTTGTCATGAAAAAAGTACTTTTTTAATTTCTGAGAACGCTAAAGACGAATTAAAGTTGAAAGATAACAAAAAAAAAATATGCGCATACTGTAAAAGGACAAACCATACGTTAGACGATTGTAGAGAATTTAAAAAAGTTTCCTTAATCGAACGATGGAAATTGGTCAAAAGAAAAAACTTATGTTTCAATTGTCTCAAACGAGACCACACTCGTCAAGAATGTAAAGACAAAAATTGTCAGAAGTGTAGCAAAAATCATCATGAGCTTTTTCATCGAGATCATGATAAAACGGGTAAAGAAGTACCAAAACTGCAGATTTGAGCTTGCAAAAGTTTGCAAGCTCAAATCTGCAGTCGTCGTCAAGTACAGGAAAAGTTTTTTAACAAAGTTCTAGCAATTTAATGAATAAATCAAAATCACAATTAAATTCGAAAATTTTCGCCAGAATAGTCACTTTAATAGTAAAAGGAGAAAAAAATTCCAAAAAAATTAGTGTTTATCTGGACGAAGGCTCCACATCAACAATAATACGAGCCGATGTAATAAAACAAATTGAAGCACAAAGCTCAACTTTCAATATAGCTTTAAACAGTTAACGGGGACTAACTGTAGCATATGAAAAAACATAAATTACTCTGATAAAAAATGAGAATGAATTTTTGTTCAAAAATGTTTTAGTTGTTAAAGAACTTTCGCTCTACTCGTAAGATATTAATGAGCAAATTTCTCATATATACTTAAAAAAGTCAGGAGTTTACATACTCCCATATAATTCGATTCCAGAAATGTTGATAGGACAAGATAACATGTAAACGTAACATGATAACGTAAGATGCAGCGTGAAAAACCAACGGATCCAAAAATGGCTGCGTTGCCATACGCAAGGTTAGCATACAAAGAGATACCGTTTTCTCATTGTGGGTTAGATTTTTTTGGTACTTTTTTTGTCAAGTTCGGTCGAAAGCGCGAAAAAAGATGGGGGGCTCTGTTCACTTGCATGACAACACGAGCCATTCATTTGGAACTAGTACACAGTTTAAACTCTGACTCGGACATTTTGGCTTTTAAAAGATTTATTGCACGTCGAGGAGTTCCTATTGTTATTTATTCACATAATGGAACGAACTTCAAGGGCATGTGTAGTGAGTTAAAAGATTCAGTTATAGAATTACATAAGTCAAAGAAAAATTTTAAAGAATTTTTAGTACGTCAGGGATATTACTGGAAATTTAATTCTCCCTTTGCTCCTCATATGGGGGGAGCATCGGAAAGATTAATTAGGGCTGTAAAGATTAGTATTCACGCGTCATTAAAAGAGCAATCTCCAAACGAGGAAACGATTCTCACAATTTTTTCTGAAGTCGAACATACAGTGAATTCCCGTCTATTAACTCATGTATCATTAGATCCACGAGATAAAGAGGCTCTAACGCCGAATCATTTTTTATTGGGTTCCTCGTCCAGAGAAATACAATTTTGTAAAAACGGTAGCCCGATACCTTTTTCACGAAAGCAATGGAAGATTTGCGAGTTCGTGACCAATCTTTTCTGGAAAAGATGGCTTCATAAATATCTGCCTTCCTTGTTACCAAGAACTACGTGGCATGAGAAAGATGATCCCATAAAAGAAGGAGACGTCGTCTTAATTGACGATGAAAACATCGAAAGGAATTAGTGGAAAAAAAGTCTGATTACGCAGGTTTTTCCTAACTCCCATGAACAAGTTCGAGTAGCAGAGATTAAAACTGCTACAAGAATTTTTAAGCAACCAACAAGAAAGTTAATTCGTTTTGTTAATTTACAAAATTAAATTTTGTATGGAGGGAGAATGTTGCGGTATCATTTTATTAGCACTCACCTATATGTCTTGTCGATTTTAGTATTGATTTCTACCTCGAAAAGCTTCTCTTTACGAAGATAGAAGCCGTGCTAGGCTGTGTCACGACCGGTCGATTAAGGGTCGGATCGGGGACACCTATTCCCTCTCACCGAGCGCATTTCAGGCGTTCGATAAAAGAGGGGGACCACGGGGTGGGAAAGCAAGCGGTTTTCCCATGGACGTCTGGCCGAGAGGCAGTTTTTTGAGGAGAAAATATCATCGTCTTAGTAACAATAGTCAATATTGATTTTCTATTATTTCTAAATATGTTACTATGGGCGAGCGTAATTTGTTTTTTTGTTTTTTTGTTTGTTTTGGTTACTAGCGAAAGGGGAATTGACAAAAAAGTTAGCAAGCGCACTATCAGATCGCTACGAATTTTTAGAGCGAGAACATCGTCTTGTAAGAGAAATAGTGAAATAAATAAATTTTATTGTGAGAAGTGATATCTTTTATTTTAATATTCGTACAGAATAACGATCCTCACATAATTTTCATTCATTCCATTGAAAAGAGCATCTTCAAATTACTTTAATGCCATATTTCTGCTATGGTATTATTGTTTACTCAACTTACAATTTGTTGCCAATCTGAAGCATGTCACCTTATATTTACAATACCAGCACATGAATTGTCTAATGTGGACGGGTAAAAAGAAAAACAAAAGACGCGGCAAAAAACTTTACTTACAAAAACTACTAGCTGAGAAAATTTTTTTAGAAAAAAAATTAGATTTTATTAATAACCAATAACAACATTACTACAATTCTCATAAACTAAACACTTATTGAACAGAAGAGAACAAATTCAGAACACAAGTAGTATGTACGCTTCAGAAAAAATAGAAATCAACGTTCAACGAAATAATTTTAAAATTTAATTAAATACACGATTTGATAAACTGTTTTTGTGGAGAAAGAGTTTCTTAAATTCTCTTCAGAACGTATAAACGCATAAGTAGAAGATCACTCACAACATACACAAATATATAAAAATTAATAATACAGTGTTCAAGCGTTAAATATTGTGCTCCCTCCTATTCTAAAGAGGAAAAAGTGCCAAGGTATATGTCAATACTCTCTCTTAGCTGCGGAAAGAGCCTCTAATTATATATCGCTCACTGGATGATACTCGCGTAGCAATTAAGTATATAGCTGCACATGCTATGTTCAAAATTCTTGCGCCGTGTACTCTTTTCTTAGCTTAAAGCAAAGGATACCATATATGCACGCTTGATTGCACTCTCTTACTTTAGTTTCTGGACATTACACATAGTATAATGATCGTTCCGTTGGCAGGCTTACACCTATAAAAATGTGAAACCGCAATTTTATTATATGTGCATGCGCCAAACAAACATCTACACTTGAAATATATATTTGTTTTACATACGCACCAAGTAAAAAAAAAATTTTTTTTTCTCTATGATCCATAACTCATTGTGTGTAGCACGTCAAATTCATGAGTATTGACTTTATTCATATATGTATGTATTTAGTTATTTCTTTATTCCTTGTGTCTCTTATACTGCATGGCACGGATCTAATAAAAAAAGTTTCTGAAATAAATACGCAAAATAAAATAAAAAATATAATAATAAATTTTTCTCTCTAACGTAATCAAATCCAACTAAAGAAAGAAAATTAGAAAAAATACAGTATAAAAATAAATAAAAAGAAAAAAACACGCACAAAGATAATAGTGAAACGGTGAAAATTGTCAACGAAAACAATCATCCAGCTAATGTCGATATAACAGTCACGAAAGAGCTTATGGAGTCTTTTAACGCCAATTTCTCGTTTTAACATGCAATCAAATCCATTCCTATATTTGATGGAAAAAATATTCCGCTTAAGGAATATATTTGTAGGCAACCAAATCAACGGTAGAAGCGTGAGCATCATGGCCTGAATACATTCCCTCGCCTTGATGCGAAAACTAGTATTTAAGGAATCTCTAAGAATGTAAGCGGATGGTTGAAGCTAAGGGCCAAAGGCCGGCTAACGTACTAATTCACTATGTGGAGGAGACGTACTGACACTGGGACGACGCGTAGATGCCTCGTTTGCCACCACGCCATTGTTGCCATTAGACTCTGTGCCTTCGGGTTTGTTGATGAGGGTCAAACACAAGTAGGTCTATCCCTGGAGAGTCTTTGCCGTCAGACGACAGGTGAATTTCCCCGCAAAATTCAGTCTTATTTATTACCATATTAATAATATTATTTTATAATTTTTTGCAACACGACTAAATTCCGTATTTATCTGCATTTTTATCGTCTCCAACCATTCAACCGCAAATATTAATATGTTAATATATAAAATGTAGTATAATACAAACTTCGCACCATTGCATCAGATAGGTGGGAGGGTTCACGAGGGGAAAGCGAGTGGCGCAAAGACCGAGTGTGCGTGTAGAATAAGAGCTTAGTACATTTTTGAACACGGTAGAGGTAAGTACTGATGCGAAAGTTTTTTCTTGTTATTAGAGTCGAATAAAATACTTAGTAAAATATAAATTGTGGCAACCTCTTTCTTTGTTGTCGATCCTCCTCCCGTCATTTACAATATTCAAGATATTAGGAACGGAGAAAGTTGGATCAGAGATGATCAAAATAATTTATATAAGAAAGCAGTATTGCAAAATCTGCGAAGTGCCGCACGTATAAGCATAAGCGGCCAAGACTTCGAAAACCTCGAGGCAGCTATCATGGAAACACTCAAGTCAATATCATAGAAATCAACAAAATAATAATATAAAACAAAACTATAGGCAAAACGATTTTGATCCACATACCAATGAGAATCCTAAAACTTATTATGCACAACAAAATTCGAATTTCAATTCTAGAAATAACCAATCTGGTAATCAAGGCTGGACAAATAATTATCATAGATACCCCCGAAATAATAATCGTGATAATTACAACAAGCGTTACCAACAAAATTTTTATTCTAATCATCAGAGGCAAAATTTTCAGAATTATCTAATAGTAAGAATTAGTTTAATTAATACCAATTTAACTAAAGGATACGTACTACAAGTTGACTTAGGACGTGATGACGTGTATTCAGGAGAAGGAATAGTAAGAAATGAGAACGGTCAATGTAACATTATGGCGATAAATACCAATGAGGATAATGTTATAATTGAAATAGATCCAAGAGAAATTCTACCCTTCGAATACATTGCATCTGAGTTTGACCCTGATACTAGTAACGAATATAAGAGATCAGTTATCTTAAACAAACAAGATAGAATAAAATACCTAAAAGGACTTATGCGTACCAGTCACTTAAACCTGGAAGAACAAAACTGAATTTATTGATTGTTTTCCCAATTTCCAAAAATCTTTTTGTTACCAAGGGACCCTTTACCCTGACTAATCTTGTTGCACATGAAATCCTGATGGGAAGTAAGATCCCCATTAACACTAAACAATATCGTCACCCACCGGTACATAGAAACATTTTAGAAGAGCACGTAGCAAAAAACTGAACGATGGAATAATTGAGCCCTCGTCATCACCGTATAATTCATCTCTCTGGATTGTTCCAAAAAAACCTGATAGCTATGGAAATCCACGATGAACGGAAGTAATTGATTTCCGAGAACTTAATAAAAAAATTACTGTTGATGCATATCCGTTGCCTAACGTCGCAGATATTATAGACCAGTCGGTAGGATCCGTATATTTTTCAGTTTTTGTTTCAGCAAGTGAATTTCAACAAATTCTTATGGCTGAACATGATAAGTATAAGACAGTATTTACAATACCCCATGGACATTATCTATACAGATGAGTGCCCGAAGACTTGGAAAATGCACCTCCCACATTCAAAAGACTAATGGACCTCATGTTAAGAGGATTATTAAATGTTAAAATGTTAGTGTATTTAGATGATATTATTATTGATGCAAAAAATCTAGTAGACCATGATTGCAAAGTTAGGTTACTTTTCGACCGGTTCAGATCAACACATATGGTACTCCAGCCAGATAAAGTTGAATTTTTGCGAAAAGAAGTAATGTTTCTTAGGCATACAGTAAGTCAACGAGGAATTAAACCAGAGCCTAAAAAGATACAAGCTGTTAGAGAATTTCCCAAACAAAAAACTATAAAAAATATTAGACAGTTCTTAGGACTAGCAGGATACACATCACACGCCAGTGATACGCATACAGAAATTTGCAGCTTTTACGTATAACTCAAGTATACCTGCAGCCACGAATTTTACACCCCATGAACTAGTATTTGGGAGAGTACCAAGGTTGACCTTGAAGATACCTAAGGCAAAAGGTTACGAACCTATTCATTATACTTACAAAATTCTATTAAACGACTTCAAGAAATGCAAACTGCAGCAGGAAATCGACAAATAAAAACGAAAATACAAGCAAAAACAAAGTACATTAAAAAATTAAAGCCTCTAAACATAAAACCAGGAGATTACGTTTGGGTAAAAAAAGATGTACGTTTCCATAAATTTGTTCGCTACTATAATGAGCCCCTCAAAGTAGAAACGATTTTAGAGATAAATAATGTATGACTTGGAAAAAACGATGGTGGAATCATACAGAAGTACACAGATAAATTGAAACTAGTTCCCGAATAATAATATCATTATAAGAATTATATTCTACATGTCTTCTAGAGAAAAAAAAACAACAACAATGCGTATTATATTGGCTATCCCAATGACAATAGTGCTTAAAGGTTTCGGAGATTCAAACCATTCTAATCATGGCAACTGTAACATAGAACCACTGGAAATGAACCCTGGCATGTACTATAAACAAATTGGTATTCTAAAAACTAAAAGAGCTGACTGAAAAATAGTGATATGGTTTGATATTAATAGATTCATATTGGAGCACACGCCTACTCAAGGATTAAATGAAACCTTTCGATATTGTATTGCATAGTTTGGTTATCGTAATTTTACTAACTATATAGAAATGGACCTTTTGAATTTAAAGATAATGTGATTAAAAAATGTTAAAGCAAAGCTCTTGAACATAATAAATACTGTGGGAACCTATGCGGGAAATAACATTATTTCACCTCCCAGCATACGAACAAAAAAACTGACGCCTTTCAGAATTATTGAAAGCATTACTAAAGGACTTTTCAGCTTAGTCACAGAGGACGATTTCAACGTCATGAATACTAAAATCAATAATATACATACCGATCAACATATATATATTAAATTGTATGAACAAAATAGCCATATTTTTGCAGCTGCATTGAAAGAAATATATAGTGCTATGAAACGCCATGAGTATATTTTAAAATAAGTTGTTAATATATTGACTTCAGGACAAGATTTTACTCTTGTACTTTACTTTATCAACTTACCTAAGAAGAACTAAGGCTACCTTAGATCATTTAATTTGTTCCCACGAAGACCTGATTGACATCTTGCATAATTTACATGAGGTATATTACAAGAGATTAAGCACATCCAAAGCTATTTTCTCCAATTATATTTAGAACTATAGTCCAGGACGTAAAGAAACTAGCAGAAAATCTACAATGTGTAGCACCAATCAAAGTTCTTTATGCTGGAAAAATAAGCACTCTAAGCAAATTAGATTTTGTGCATCAAGAAAATAGAACCATGGTAATATTACATTTGGCACTCGTAGATCGAACTCCTTATAATCTTTAAAGACTACATCCAGTCATGATACCCCAACCTGGTCAAAATGGATCTGCCTACATAAAATCATTGTACCCTTATTTAGCAGCAGCAGCAGCAGCAGACCATAATTCGAATTTACGATTAAACGAAGTTGCATTCAACCAATGTGATAAAATGGTACATGGTTATATATGCTCAGTTATGGAACCGTTAAAAGAACCCTTTTCTCTGAACAAACGTGAAATTATTATGCTATTACGACTTGGAGCAGAAGCATTTTAATACTGCAAAGTTATATTTACACCAAAAACAGAAAGTCAATGAATTTACTTATCAGCTCATAATTTATGGTTTTTCTTAACACCTTTATGAAGAATAATTAAGCATTATCTGCCCTTATAAAATAGATTGACAAGAAAGAGTAAAAGGTATAAGTCTTTTACGAATGAATGATGGGTGTACGAGAAAACACACAAACTAACCTTAACAAGTGAACATAAGATCATCACTCAGATACAATATACCTATCAAGTAGAAGTGAACATGAACTTAACTGTATAACACAAACCTTTAAAGGACACTAATACCTTCCATGACACTATAAGGTCGATTCGAGAACCAAACTTTAATGAACAAGCATAAACAGGTGAAGAATTAAATGTACAAAATAAAATAAATCAGATGGAGAAAATGCGAACCCGAAAGTTGGAGGAGAAAAAACTTCTCTTTTTATTTTAATACGTAACGTCATTGAAGCTAATATTACTTTAATTATAATAGCAATACTCATTAGCAAAGCAAGAAGCTGTTGCCAGAACACTATGAAAGGAAGTATCTCGGAAAAATTTGTAAAACGCACCATCAATCCACTGAACGCAGAACCCCGAGTAACCATAAAACAAGAAGCGAAAGAACACGAACCAACTGAACTTTATGTCATAATTCACGAAAAACAAAAACCACCTAAATCATCTAAAACTAGACCTATAATGAAGATACGGAGTTGGATACTTCCACTCCATATACCGTAAAAGTTAGAAATAGACTCATAAATATACCAAACATTGATCTAAAAAGACTTATGTTTCTTCTACCATGGGGTATGACAGAATCGAAAAGGGAAAGAGATTTCTTTCATTATTTCTCTCAACTTGGTACCTTAGAATATTGTTCTCCCGTTAGAAATTGGCGGAGAAGATTATATTATCCAAAGGATATATGAAATACATCGATCCTGAAAGCGCTATTCTAGCGTTGAAGAACGATGAACCCAAGTATTGCACGAGATACCCCAAACCAATTAAAAGGAGTACAAAACACAAAATGAACAAGAAATTGACTCTTCTTTTATGTCAACAAAAAGTTGATTTAATGACATATCAAAACCATGTCACTACATGCAGAAGACAACGATGTACACAAACTTAAGAAACAAAGCCAACCTTTGCCAAAATCGTTGATTTACGACGTAAAATCAACAGTAGCAGAAAATGAGCCCAATAATTAAACCCTATTATTCAACTTTTATCACAGTTGCATGTTACTCTATTGTAAAATTTTTTTAATTCTAAGCCTCAGCATGTAATAAAATAACTTATTCCATTGTATTATGAATCCGCAAATATTTTGACATAGCATGATAAGTACTGATTGTATTCATCGATATATTCCCTGCCCATCATTTAACAGTTTCGTAAACAATATTTCTTTTTCATATTTACATTCCACATATGACCTACGAATTACAGTTATTAACAGCACTAAATAAACTACGACAGTACTCATACATGTACGGTATCAATCAATAATCATCATAACACCTATCATACTTACATTTACAGATTACATAAAATAGCCAAGATAATGGATACCTTTGCCAGTGGACGTTCCCTAAACCTTATGATAAAGGGCCCTATAAACAAACTAGAACTAAAACAGTTCCAACAACGATACGGCACAGTTCAAGCTTTACAAGAGCAGCCTTGTGTTGCTCCAGACACAAGCTACGAGGCCGTATACTGTACACCATCAGAGGTCACTAATGCAGCTACATCATTGATGATGGGTCCCCAATTGATACCGATTGATACCACAAGAGAAGAGATGCCAATATTAGTATGTGTTAAAACGTTTGCGAATGAAACACTTTGCAATGTACCTACGACAGAACAAACGTCAATTAAGCGACAGCCACCTAAATCTACACCACTATACTCTTGTACGAGTAAAACGTACAAATAGAAAAATTCGTGTCCTAATTGAGAAACATTATATTACTAAATATCTGACGGAGTTCTTCGAATTTACGTACGGTATATAAGATATTTATTTTTCCAACAAACCTCAAGACGGGAAAAGTATTGTACCTGTTCATTTCAAATATGATACAGCAGATGAAGCTGAGGCAATGCAAAAAATAATTATACCTTGAATTACAACCCAACAAAAGGAGCCTAACGCCATCGCCAACACAACAACAACCACAACTACAGCGAATACTCCACAAGTTGTAGACACTTCAAGCAGTACGACTGGAAAATTACCACCAAGGCTGATGATGAAAGTACCGGTCATAATTACGACTGACGAGTGTACCAAATATCTGATGACTTTTGGCCCACTCAATAATATTAGCTATATGAAACTCCAAGCCATGAGGGATAAACTCAAAGCCATCAGAGTGTGTAACGAACTTCAAAATCAAAGAGTTCGGTATGCTAACAGTGAACGGACACGTAACCAAGAACGAAGCACAGCAATACATACACCATGCGGAAATCATGTATGTAAATGTGATTTACAATGCATAGTATATTGAACACAATCCAAATTAACATGGAAATGGAATACAATACTTATAATAAGAATGTCCACCTCGTCGAATATGACTGGCACCACAACCTGTGTTGTAGAATAGGGCACAACACTAATCTCGAACGTTTACGCGAATTAACCTTGAGAAGTAACGCAAATAAGAACACATCAGGGGAAAAAAAAAAAATGACAAAGGTAGAAAAAAAAAAAAAATCGAACCTTCCTTCGTATGAAAGTATGAAGATACTTTAACTCACATAACTATCATCAAACGTACGACAATCATTTCATCATTTAATGTCTAAACCATCAATCCAATACGAATCTTATTTCCAAAAAAAAAAAAACGGAAGAAGAACCCATGAACATATAAATTTATTGTAATACTTTTTTTTTATTATCCTAATACGTATATTAAAGATTATTGCCAATAAATTTCTACTTCTAAGGTTAACATAACATAATAAAATGTAAGAAACGTCAGAAATCCATGAGAATATCACAGTTCCTTACATTTTCTTACGTGTTCTTGCGTGTCACGGTATATTATGACACATGTTTACTTTTTCTTACATTTTGTTACGTTTTCAAATTTCCGCTGGGGTACATTGACACATATTTTAGAAAGCCTAATACTCTTTTTTTTTCTTTTCCCGATGTATAAATCAATAGTTGGACAGTCTTCTAGTCCCGCAGCCTGTCAGGGAGCGTGAGACCGAAATCCACAAACATCCAGTATTTACCGGATGATAAAGTTAAATAATTACGATTAATTATTTAACATAATCTACGTAATATCTTTTATTTACGAGGACTAAGAGCCTTACTTTGTAACTAATGACTGATGCATGTATACATTACGGCTTTATGTATATATTACGGTACCAATAAAAACTTTTTACTGATATATTTCCATCTGCTTTGACCAGTCTTCCATAAACATGTAAAGAATTTCTGGATGGTAAAAGACACAAATCTTGATATTGAATTGAAATACGAATTTATTCGCTGTTACCATATGTTGACGATGCATACGGCTGATGAGCATGAATGATTAATCTCATAGTGCGCAATAAATTTATCGAATATGCAAGCCCGCTACATCAAATTTTTGACCTACGGGAAAGAATATAAATGGGCCCCTTTGAGAAAAATGGAATTATATATACAAAGGAGAATTTGATACTTTTGAACTAGAAAGGGGGAAAATGCATTTTGCACCCGGCCTGTTCATGGATAATCTATTCGGAAATAAATCTCAGAACATCCTGGTGTATTGCTTAAGTCTCATCATGCACGCGAAGACCGTGGAATGCGCTCGTATACTCTACTATATGTAGCTGTAAGGGAGCAGATCACATCAATTTTAGTTTAAACGAGTCGCGGTAAAGTAGACGTAATGTGTGTACAACATTTTTCAAACGATATAAAAAAATACGATTCTTGTAGTATAAGGGAAAGTGCATCCATCAAATGCATTTCCCTTGTTACATTGTTTCTTCAACAAAATTTTGAAAACGTTATTAATGTGCCTACTCTACAGTGACTCGTTTAGACCTATACTTTTACATAGGTTTCAGTATTGATAAGATAGTAAGATACACCAGTGCAGCTCCACCAGTTGGATTAACACAACACAAATGACAAATTTCCGGAGTGTTACGAATACCGAGATACATACACTTTAAAATACTAGTTAAGTAGTCCTACGACCTACGACAACGCCATGCAAGAGCGTAGCGTTTGCGAGCGAAGGCATTATGTGATCAGGCCTATTCTTCATTAGTTTTAAATCAATCTCCCACCGATACTATGACTAAGAGTCTTAATATTTTTAAAAATGAGCTCACATAAAGTTGAAAGTACTTACAACTGCCCTCAGACGTCTATGTACAGGTACCCTGACCCGAATAACCTGAACTGATGGCTTGGTTCAGGTAAGCAAACTTAATATTGCCTTCAGCTCTGGCAGTCTGTTTTGCTTGAATTAGTGTTGTAAAGCCGTTATTCTGACGGACCGATTTTGGTCCCCAGGCCGTAAAATGACCGTCCGACAACCAACTTAAAATTTGTGACGAGCGTCCTTTTTGGGCAGTCCCATGGTGCGTGTTAGAAGCCACGGTTATATGGAGCGGAAATTGCCAGTGGAACGTCACAGCGGAATCATTTGAGCCCCTGAATGTGAGAGAGAGGTCTATAGCCAGCGAAACGTCCCAAACCTCTCTCTCACTTTTGTGGGCTCAAATAGTTTCGCTGTGACGTTCTACTGGCAATTTCCACCCCATCTAACCGTGGCCTAAGTGATTAAGTCATAAGTCTTCTCCAAGGTTAGTACAAAAAATAAAAAAAGTCTGTTAAAACAGAGATCGAGGTTAGGTTGTTTTATACACAAAGAGATTTTTTTCCACTTAAGATACACATGATTTTTGACTCGAGTTAGAAAACAATTAATTAAACATGACATACCGCCTTTACTCCTACCTAGTTTACGACCAAATACATCAACACTCATTGTGATACTGAAATAAAATTACTGCTCACCTTAATATATATACCCTGCCTCACGTAGCTCTTCAATAATTGATATTATTTCATTGTCATGACTTGGATTTCCTGCCGATCTTTCAGCTGTGAGTAATCGTAAACGATCCACAAGCTCGTTGGGATTGTCCCAGTGCACGTAATCTACATGATGTGTTTTTCGGGCGATTTTGTATTGTGGTAATAATCATCCTCCAGTTTTACTTGGAACGCCATCGAACATAGGAGCAATAATTTAATTAAATTTATGACTATTATGTTGCCTAATAGGTTCATTTTTATCAAATTGTATTCTATGAACACTCGAAATTTTTAAAAGCATATAATATTTTGCATATCCTCTTCCTGAAGAGGTGTGAGTAAAGGGGGTGTGCGAAACAAAAACGAGTACTTTAAATTAAGACAAAAAGTTTATTTAATTTGACTGCCAACCGACGTAAAACACAACTGACTTGATACAGTTTACAGACTTATTACTGACAAAATGGACAAAGATAATAAAGCTAGAGCCGACGAGAGGTGTAGAAGGCACGGTGGTTTACACTGTACTGACTATAGGGTCCGCAAGTATCACCTTGCCTGAGGCGCTGTCTTACACACTATATATACTGCCTATTAAAAAGTCGTACATGCCAACACTTCCTCCCGACTTAAGATAGCTAAGTATATTAAACAAAAATTATAATTTAAAATAGATACAAAGAACAATTGTTTTTTTTTTTTTTTTTTTTTAAATAGATAAATAAATGTGTGTTCTTGACTCGGCTCCACGGCTCTGAGAATGCACCCAAGTAGTCCATGAGTCGGTCCATGACTCCTTTATCGCCTATCTGAAACAGAGACAACTTATTAGTTACCAGTCAGAGTCGCAGAAGCTGTTCGCGATTCTGCTAGCAAATTTTTCATGAAGCTCGATCCGTAGAGGTTTTGTGAATATATCGGCCATCTGTTCTTTAGTATTCAGACATCTGACGTTTACTCTACCATAATTTACACATTCTTTAACATAATGCTCATGAAATTCTGTCATATGTCTTAATTTACCACTGCCTATAATTTTAGCATTTTGCTCAGCTGCTTTATTGTCGCACCATACATCTGCCGGACACAAAATATTATTCAGTATGATTTTAATCGAATTATCAACTGCCATCAGTTCTCTATATGCTTCACTCAGTGACACATACTCTGCCTGACATGTTGACAAAGACACATACGTTTGTTTGTGAGTTCTCCATGCCACTGAGTCTCCAAAGATTTTAATCACGTAACCACTTGTGGTTAGAAACCCTTTACAGTCGCCAAAACTGGCATCGGAGAATGCTTCCAGCCCTTACTGCCTTCCACAATATCTTAGGCCATAAGATTTGGTCCCTGCCAGATACCAAAACACTCTTTTAACCATATTCCAGTCTTCGTTAGTTGGACTGATTTGATGCCTGCTCAGCACATTAACTGCATAGCTTATATCCAGACGTACAGTATTGGCAGCATATAATAAGCTCCCAACAGCCTCCCGGTAGGGAACGCTTTCAGTTGATCTGGACTCATTCAAGTTAATCTGCCTTTCTGATTGCTCTCTTTGTTTTCTTTGTTGATTTAACACGTGACCTGTGACCATAGGAGTTTTCACTGGCTTAGAATCATCAAACCCAAACTTTTTAAGTATCTTATTTATGTAATTGGTCTGAGTTAAAGTTAGAACTTGGTTTTCTCTGTCTCTTCTGACTTCAATGCCTAAAAACGATTAAACTTCTCCTAGGTCAGTCATTTCAAAGTCACTTTGCAGTCTTTCTTTTACAGACTTCAATTTGCCAGTATCATTACTTGCTATAAGCATGTCATCAACAAAGAAAACCAACATCAGAATTTTATCTGCCTCATGACAAGTAAACAGGCAAGGTTTCAAGATGTGAGATCTTAGACCTATTTTCGTTGCTGCCTCCGAGAATCTTTCATGCCATTTTTTCGTACTGACTTTAAGGCCGTATAGGGCTCTCTGAAGCTTGCATACCTTGCTCTGTTTTTCCAGATCGGAGCAGACCAAACCTTCTGGTAACTCCATATATATCTCATCGTCAAGAGTACCATTTAAAAATGCCGTTTTAACGTCAAGCTGACATGTATCCAAATTTAATTTATTGATTACAGCCAAACCAGTTCTTATTAAAGTCAGTCTTGACACCGGGGCGTAAGTCTCCGTAAGATCATTGTTTCAAAGTGTGTGTATGTACTACAGATGGCAGCATGCGCCTCTAACTACTGTCGGTATGTTGGGGATCGGGTGTAAGGAAAGGATATACCTATAGATCGAGTAGTCTGCGCTGATGCTCGTTTTATGCATGTGTGCGTGCGTTTTTGTTTGTCTGCTCGCGGCGGTTGATAGCGTCCTTTTTTCTCTCTCTCTCCTGCGTCTGTACTTTGACGCTTTGTTCGCACGAGATGAGCTCGCTGATTCTCTTCGCTCAGACCTGTTGAGCTGTTCGCACGTTCGTGAAATGAAAACGCACGTGCATCTTGTCGACGACAGTGTGTTTGTGTGTGTGATTCTCAATATGAGGTAGATACCTAAAGTGTTTAATGCCCCTCTTCACGTTCTTTGTAAAGTAGTGTGCTCAATATTGACCTGATTAAATAAATACGTTTTATAAGTTTATACACACATCAAGATTTCCTTTGTGCACTGCCCACTAGTACCTAGTGGCCTACCTCTCCAAGACATTCAATCCCAAACAAGTGGCGATCCTGCCAGGATTGCAGTGCATAAGGCTTCAAGGACTAACTTGTAGGTATCAGAGTAAGCAAGTGTCAGCCGCCTCCCAGAGACAGTGGTTAAAGGGAGCTACATTGTCGTCTCGTCTTCTCAGAGGTCGGTGCATTGCCGACGTTGAGGCATTCAAGGTCAAAGGGCGGAGTTAGTCAAAATAACTCGCCTTTCTCATCGTTTCTCTCTCACACTCTCTCTCTCGGGAGTGTATACACCCATAGATGTCCGTTTTTGCTGTAGGTGAACGCTTCCAGAACATTCCTTTGTTTCACGTCGCCATCTTGTCCAGCCGCCGTGTATAAAATCGCAAGATAGTTCGAGAACTTTCATCGATAAAGCAGTATACATATATACATATTAAAACACGTGCGTGCGTAGTTTTTTTCATTGTGCTTTGTTAACATCGACTATTTCCAATTGCGTGTGCGGCAATTGTCCGTTCACTGGCTCAGTTAGTGCTTTTCGAAAACGCGAAAGTTGTTGTGTGCAAATTCGTGAGTTTTGAGTCTTATTCATAATGACTGAACAAGAAGTCCAAAAAGTGCAAGTGCGGCTTGAAGCTTTATATAGAGACCAAGACGTCGCTATAGCAACGTTACAGCGTGCGATCGCTTACGCTCGTATGCTGGATCCAGACCATTGAATTGTGCCGATTCTACATAATCGAGCAGAACATGTTAGCAAAAGCTGGGACGAATGCACTGCTCTCAACAAAGAAATTTAAGCACTAGCTTCTCGAGTTGATCAACAGCAGAGAAGTTATTTCAAGGAACGCAAGTTCGAATCCATCGAAGTCGAATATCTCAACATCAAGGACCAGCTGGCTATCTGGTGGCATGCTGCATCAGCCCAGCCGATGATTCCTGCCAACCACCATCAGATCGCCAACAGAGGGTCACCTTCAGCAGATGTCAACGTTCGACTACCGCAGCTGAGCATTCCTAATTTTTCTGGTAAATTCACGGAATGGGCTGCATTTCGAGACTCTTTTGAAGCTCTGGTGAAATCTAATTCAGTTTTAAGGGATATTGAAAAATTGCATTATCTTAAAGCATGCGTAAAGGGGGAAGCGAATGAAATGATATGTAATGTTCAACTTTTGGATGGGAATTTTAATAATGCATGGGATTTGCTTGAGAATCGCTATTCAAATAAGCGTGCCACGACAAATGCGCATCTTTCTGAAATCTTTAAATTCGAACCTCTAAAAAAGGAATCTGCGTTAAATCTCCTTAATTTACGAAATGTTGTTAAACGTAACTTATCCGCGCTTCAAAATTTAGGTTGTCCCACAGAACATTATAGCGCCATTCTCATTCATTTATTAACCGAAAAGCTTGATTCGAAAACTCAGCGAGATTGGGAGGTGAGAATTGCTTCTACCTCAGACAACCCTACATATGATATATTTGATGAATTTTTAGTTGAAAGAATGCGGGTATTAGAATCTCTCAATCAATCTGAGTCATCGAACAAATCAATGAACTCTCAATCAAGCCCAGGCAGCGTGCAGTCACAGGCCAAATTCAAAAACAATAAGCAAAAGACACTAGCTGCAAATTCTTATCTTGTATCAGAACCGAATGGTCAATGCCATGTTTGTAGTCAAGATCATAAAATTTATCAATGTCCAAAATTCAAAGAAGTGCCTGTGACTGAACGTTATGACTATGTGCGATCCCTCCAACTCTGTTCGAATTGTCTAGCGAAAGGACATAAAAATAAGGAATGTGGGAGCAAAGTATTGTGTAGAAAGTGCAATAAAAACCACCACACAATGCTTCATCGTGATTCCACGGTCGATGGTAAGGGGCAGAATGAGCAAGAGTCAGGTACCCAGGTCTTTTCTAACTTTGTTCAAACCTCTATGCTTTCTCTTCCGCCGTTAAGGTTTAGTAAAACTCTTCTTGCTACTGCAAAGGTGTGGCTTACTGCTGACACCGGTCGGAAAATTCAAGTTCGCACTTTACTCGAGCAAGGTTCAACGTGTTCCTTCGTCTCAGAAAAGGCTGCATCACTTCTCAGTGCAAAACGGCTTAAGGTGACTGTGAGTTTGGAGGAGCTGGGTGGTGTCTCGACAGGGTCTTCACGTAGCGCCATGAACCTGACTCTTTGTAATCAAACAAGCACTGCTGCCTTCAAAACTCAAGCGCTGATCATTCCTAAAATTTCTGCTTATGTACCGGATAAACGTATATCTCTTTCAAATTATGCTCACTTGACTAACCTCCCTCTCGCTGACGATCCCAATGATGGTAGCGACATTCATTTTCTCATAGGTGTCGATTTTTATGGTTCTATCTTATTTAATAATATTAAAAAAGGAAAATTAAATGAGCCGGTTGCTCAAGAGACTGTTTTAGGTTGGGTGGTCTTTGGTAAGACAAATCCCTCGAACAATTTTCATAAGCAGACTATGCAGGTGATGCACTCAGCGGTGCTCGAAAACTTGAATACTTCTATTCGGCAGTTTTGGGAATCCGAGAGTGTACCCTTGAAATCGATTATGTCTCCAGAGGACGAGCTTTGCGAGTCTGATTTCGTTGAAATCCACTCACGACATCGAGATGGTAGGTACGTTGTTTGTATTCCTTTTCGCTCACAACCCCCTATTCAAATAGGGGAGTCTCGTTATATCGCAGAGCGTCTTCTTATCAGGAGTGAGTCCAAGCTGAACAAAAATTCAGTCCACAAACAAATGTACTCTGAATTTATGCAAGAGTATGAATCGTTAGGCCATATGAGTGTGGCAAAGCAAAATGACTTACAAATTACTCCCATTGTATATCTTCCTCACCACTCAGTGTTCCGAGATCAGAGTCAGACGACAAAGTTAAGAGTAGTTTTTAATGCTTCTTGTAAGACTTCTAATGGTACTTCATTAAATGATCATACTCTAAAGGGACCTAAGCTTCAATCAGATCTTTATGTCGTCATCTCACAATGGCGTTCATATCCTATAGTCTTCACAGCAGATACAACAAGAATGTATCGTCAGATTCTCGTCGATTCTCGTGATAGACATTTTCAACATATTCTGTGGCGCTCAAACACGGATCAGCCGGTACAAGACTACCAATTAAATACAGTTACATACGGAACTCGTTCAGCTCCCTATCTCGCTCTTAGAGTAATCAAACAGTTAGTTCAGGATGAAGGCTCGGAATTTCCTGATGCGTCAACAGTACTTAGTCGTGACACGTTCGTTGATGATATGCTCTTTGACGCTCATGACGATTCTTCTGCACTTCGAATTCGGGATAAGGTAATTGAGCTCTTAAGTCGCGCGCAACTTGAGTTAAGGAAATGGGCGAGTAACCAGCCTAATTTAATCAGTGACATTGATCCAACAAATCATAGCCTTGTGTGGGATTCTCTATCACACGATGACTCGGGCGTCAAGGTTCTAGGGATTCAATGGGATCCGGATCAGGATACTTTTCGGTTTGATGTTCATCTCGGCACTCCTAATTCGTTATCTAAACGGGTAGCGTTATCTTTTCTTTCGCAATTGTTCGATCCGTTAGGTTGGATCTCCCCAGTCATAATAAAGGGGAAGATCATGATGCAAAAGCTTTGGCTCGGAGATTATCACTGGGATGATGATTTACCCTCTGATCTAACCTCCGAGTGGCGAGGTTATTTTCATTCTTTAAATGACCTATCCCAAGTTCGTCTTCCTCGATGGAATCACTACGACCCCATGAATTCAAGCTCGCAACTTCATGGATTTTGTGATGCATCAAATCACGCCTATGGTGCCGTGGTGTATCTCCGAACTGTAGATTCAAAAGGTCGTACAACTGTCTCCTTGATCATGGGAAAAACCAAAGTTGCGCCTCTTAAGCAGCTTAACATCCATCGCTTGGGACTCCAAGCTGCACTGTTGCTTGCTCAGCTTATCAAGGCTCTAAGAGAGGTCCGTATCTTCCAGGACGTCCCAGTTCAATGTTGGACTGACTCAAGCATCACGTTGTCTTGGCTGAGTAAACATGCTTCTACATGGAAACTGTTCGTCTCGAATCGGGTAGCAGAAGTTCACGAGCTGCTCCCTAATCATAAATGAAGGCATGTACCAACTGACAGCAACCCAGCCGATCTAGCTTCACGAGGAGTCGAAGCTGCAACTTTGGTGGGATGTGATTTGTGGTGGACTGGTCCTAATTGGCTTAGCCTAACCTCTGATGCTTGGCCCAACACTTTTCGTGACCTTTCGACGGAAGCAAATAGTGAAGCAAAGGCTGTGACTCATCATGCAACTCGGCATCAAGAATTGCCATTAGAACGAATTGCCTCAAAATTCTCTTCATGGGAAAAGGCGGTTCGAGTTACTGCTTATCTACTACGGTACATCAAAAACTTGAAGTCTAGATTGACTCATAATCAGTCAGTTATCAATCAAAATTTTTCTATCGAGTTAAATCTTACCGCACAAGAGTTATTCAATGCAAAGGTGGCGTTATTTAGACATGTGCAAGAAGAAACGTTAGCCTCTGAAATTCATAACGTAAAAGGTGGACAGTGTGTGTCTTCTAAAAGCAAGGTCTGTTCATTAAATCCGTTCTGTGATAATAATACCGGATTGCTCCGTGTTGGGGGACGATTGAGTCAGTCTCAGTTGCCATATGACTCTCAACATCCAATCATTCTTTTGGCACATCCTCTGGTATCTGCCTTGATTCGATCCACGCATATTCGCTGTCTGCATGGAGGTATGAAATTGACTCTAAGTACCCTCCGTCAAACTGTCTGGATTGTGAACCCACGTCCACTGATTAAATCGATTCTATACAATTGCCTGATATGCAGTAAAGTTAAAGCTAAACTTTCAATACAATTGATGTCAGACTTGCCCAAATCTCGAGTAAATCCTCCTGATCGTGCGTTTATTCAGTGCGGTGTCGATTATGCAGGTCCTCTTCAGGTTCACATGACGGGTGGTCGAGGTCACAAATCTCATCCGTGCTATATAGCAGTGTTCATTTGCTTATTCGTTAAAGCTATTTATTTAGAAGTTGTATCAGATTATTCCTCTGCGGCGTTCATTGTTGCATACAAACGCTTCGTCGTACGGCGTGGCATTCCTCGGGTTATGCACAGTGATCGTGGCACAAATTTTCAAGGAGCCGATCAAATTCTGAAAGAGGAGTTTCTTAAAGTCACTTCTGGCTCTTTTTTTCAATCACTTCTCAGTCATGATAACGTAACATGGCAGTTTATCCCACCTGCTGCTCCTCATTTTGGCGGGCTGTGGGAAGCCGGGGTCAAAAGTGTAAAAAATCATCTCAAACGTATACTTCTAGACCAAACCCCTACATACGAAGGTCTAACTACTATCTTGTGTTAAATCAAAGCGATTCTTAACTCCAGACCTCTCGAACCTTTGAACGACAACATAGATGATCTCCACCCTCTTACTCCCAGACACTTCTTAATAGGTGGTCCGTTAAATGCGGTACCTCAGTGTTCCTTAACTGACATAAGCCAAAATCGACTGTCTCAATGGCAACGCCAGCAACAGTTTGTCGAAACCTTTTGGAAACATTGGTCCCAAGACTATCTCCAGTCCTTACAACATCGCACCAAATGGCGTCTCCCCCAAATTAAGATAAAGGTAGGGCATATGGTCTTGCTCAGGAAGCCTAACTTGCCTCCGGCCAAATGGAATCTAGCGCGAGTAATTGAATGCTATCCAGGCCCTGATGGCCATGTGCGCGTCGTTAAACTAAAAACTGCTACGTCTGATTATACTCCTCCGATAACAGAAATTGCTTTGCTTCCAATCGATCTCGATGATCCAAATGTAACTACGACATTAGAATAAGGTAAGCGCAAAGTAAAAATGTTCCAATTGCTCTACCGTTGATTTCAATGTAACTATAATTAAAATTGTTTCAATGTTTGCCAAAGAGCGTAGATTTAAGAAAATTTCAAGCACACTACTTAGGCTAACTCGCGATCAAAAACATTTGTTGAAATCCAATATTTCAAGGCGGGCGGCTTGTTTCAAAGTGTGTGTATGTACTACGTGTTCATGCCAGCCTACAGATGGCAGCATGCGCCTCTAACTACTGTCGGTATGTTGGGGATCGGGTGTAAGGAAAGGGTATACCTATAGATCGAGTAGTCTGCGCTGATGCTCATTTTATGCATGTGTGCGTGCGTTTTTGTTTGTCTGCTCGCGGCGGTTGATAGCGTCCTTTTTTCTCTCTCTCTCCTGCGTCTGTACTTTGACGCTTTGTTCGCACGAGATGAGCTCGCTGATTCTTTTCGCGCAGACCCGTTGAGCTGTTAGCACGTTCGTGAAATGAAAATGCGCGTGCATCTTGTCGACGACAGTGTGTTTGTGTGTGTGATTTTCAATATGAGGAAGATACCTAAAGTGTTTAATGCCCCTCTTCACGTTCTTTGTAAAGTAGTGTGCTCAATATTGACCTGATTAAATAAATACGTTTTATAAGTTTATACACACATCAAGATTTCCTTTGTGCACTGCCCACTAGTACCTAGTGGCCTACCTCTCCAAGACATTCAATCCCAAACAATCATACTCATTTTTATCTTTAAAACCCCGTATTACCAGCCGTGCTTTGTGTTTCTCACATCCTTAAGCATCAACCTTTTTCTTAAGAACCCATCGGGAATCGATGATATTCGGACGGATACCATTTACCAGTCCTGCAGGTCTGTTTACCAACTTTCAGACTTGATTCTTTGCCATTGAGTCAAGCTCTTCTTGGATGGCTTGATTCCAGCCTTCTTTATCCACAGCCTTCATTGCTTCGTTATATGAAGCTGGATCTTTATTTATTTCTGCCAGCAAAGAGTGGTAAACGAGATCTTCCGTATAAACGGTATTATCTCCTGACGTTTCAGTATCACCATTCTTAAAAATTAGGTCTTTTGTTACTTCTTCCCCGAGAGCTAAGCCCGCAAAGTTGACGTCTTTTACACAACTTTCTTGGACCAAATTGGCCTCCATTGTTTCTATCAGTCTTTTCGGCCTTCCTCTTATCCGTTGTACCACCAGGGGCGCTTCCTCCGATGACACTGTCTCTTCTCTTTCCTTTTCAAATTTTAAAAACCACTCGTCTAGTTTAATATCTACAGTCACATTTTCCCAGTTTTTAATTGAGTTTTTACCAAAAACGTCTTCATACACAAAACGCTCGTTAAATCTGACGTCCCGACTTTCATAAAACTTTCCTTCGTCCAGACAAAGCAGACGATACCCTGTCGGCGTGTATCCTACCATAACTGCTCGTTTCCCTTTTGCATGGAATTTAATTTCAGTGTTTCTCTGAACTCTCAAATACAAGATGCAGCCGAATCTTTTCATCTGACTTAGGTCTGTCCTTTTATTTGGAGCCAGCTTCATTAAAGGGATTTCCATGTTATTTGAGCGATGCGGAGTACGATTGTACGTAAATACAGGTGCGTTTAGTGCCAAGTCCTACGTGTTTTCCGGGAGTCCCGAATCACATATCAGAGCTCAGACATTCATTTGAATTGTTTTGTTCAGCCTTTCTGATGTACCATTATGTTCAGGGGTATCCGGACAACTCAGTTGGAGTTCAGCTCCAAGGTCATTTAATATTTTTCGCACGGAGCCTCTCGTGTACTCGGTACCCTGATCAGACCTTAGATAACACACTTTAGCTTCAAACCCGAGAAGATTTCTATAGCCTTTAACAAAATTATCTAAACATTCACTCGTATAACTTTTGTTTTTCATCGGGTAAGCAATTGCAAATTTGGAATAATCATCAATAAATACCGAAATAAATCTGTATCTTTTTGGGTAAGAGGGTAAACTAATAATTCCCATTGTATCTGAATGAATTATTTGCAGAGGTTGGGATCCTCGTTCGCGTACCGAAGGGAAAGGCAGTTTTTGGGATTTTGTTCTTAAACACACATCACAAGTCTTAATCACATCATCAAATACGGCTTCTTTCAGACTTTTTACTTCCGGATAGTTTTTCTGCAGTTCCCTTAGATACCCTAACGAAGCATGGCCCAGTCTGACATGCCACAGCATGGCCCCGTTGTTATCTTTAAATTTTTTATAATTTTCGCTAAACGGACTTTGTATGTCTTTTATTTCTTCGTTCAGGACTTTTCCGACTTCATGAAATTTTCTGTCGTTTATTAAAAATACATCTTCAAAACTGTCATTATTTAACTTACCGACCAAGCTCACTGAATTTTCCGACTTATTATTTAATTTTATATCTGCGGTTGAATTTTCAGGAATAGTGTGTGCTTTTGACTCAGCCGTCAAGACTTTCATTCTTTGTTGTCCAACTTAACAAATTCAACCATCCAATAGGGTTTTTCATATATTCCCGATATCCATACATTTCCAGTATTAGGATCGAAAATACTAATCTCCTTGTCATCTAAATAGATCGACAAGCCCATATCAGCAAATTTCCGCAGCGACAATAAATTCCCGATCAAGTCGCGAGCACACACCACTCCCTCCAACTTAACGTCGTTATTGCAATTTTTAAGCAGCAAATTTCCCACTCCCTCCGTTTTCAAGTCTGCGGATGAGTCTGAGTTTCCACATTTTCTTTTACCAATTTTGTTTCTGTCAATATTTGTAAATAATTTTTTTGACTTTGCAAAGTGATCAGTCGCTCCCGAATCAGCGACAAATTTAATCTTATTTTCTCCATCCGATTCTGAATTATTTACCCAACCTACAAAGTTTGAAAACAGAGTATTGGGGGGCTCGATTAACGTCAGAGACTCACCTTTATTTGACCCTGAAGCATCTCGTTTTCCCTTTGTCTCCCGGCCCTGGTCAGAAACTTTCTGCCTTTTGGGATCTTTTTCGTCCCTGACGTTGCTAGAGTCCCTTTTCTGCCCAAAGTTTCGGGAATTGGAGAGGCCTCGGCCACTGCCATGGCCACCGCCGCAGCCACCTCGATTCCCTCGACTTCCACGGCCCTGCCTTTTAAAATCCCATGAATCAGACTTATTTTGCTCACCACATCTCGGGCTGCATCTCTTGTGAACTGTGATGTCATGCACGAAAGTGCCACACGTGTAACACTTCCTGAGTCCGGTACCTGCCTTTGGACACTTGTCAGCCATATGGTCCCAGTCATCACAGTTAAAGCAGCGGAGGCGGTCCTGGGGCCAAGAGGCAGTCAAAGCTGCCCTCGTGGGGCGACCTCCAGAGGCTTCTGCTAGGCCTTCTGACTCGACATTTAACATGTACGACATGAGGTTTTCATATGTCATACCCTTTCCATCTCTGCTTTGCATTTTAAGCGTGAAGTCTGTCACCTGCACGCTAGGTACCGCTCCGATTACGGCAGTATTAGAGGCATCTCGCTTTTCTTCTTCAGAAAAGGGACCAGACGTACTTATAGTCTCATAATTTCTGACCAGTTCCTCAAATTTTTCTTTGAATGCGGCAACCGATTCTTTCCCTTTGTAAAATTTAATTTCATGCAATTTTTTACGAATCGCGGCCGTTGTAAGGGGCGTCTCCCCCTTCTTAAGTTCTTTCAGACTTTCTAATATTACAACCGAATCTTGCAGACGAAAAGTTCTTAAATGATATTTTTCCGTTACTCTACTTAATAAAATATCTTTGACTTTTAATTTGTCTTCTTTGATCATGTCTTCGTTAATAAATTCCGTATTTTTAATGGAAGAATCAATGACATATAGTAATCCTTTAGACCGGACTTCAGACTTAAATTTATCGAGGAAAACTTCGAACTTCATATCTTTAGACAGATGAAAATTGTGTATGTGTTGAGTATCATGGCCGAATTTATGTATTTGACTGATGGTTGTCACGAGAAGTTCTGCGCTGCCTGTTGACAAATTTTCATTTTTTGTGTCATTCAAGAACGTTTTCAATTTGTCTTGCAGACTCACCCGTGTTCTGTCGTTGCAAGGAGTTGATGACTGCAGGGGTGCCCCGGTTGACGATTGGGCCTCGGATGACTCGACCCTGTTCACCCGCTCGCCCAACCGGGACAATCTCTGGTCAAAATTGCGCATGACCAAATTATCTCCTCCCTTGTTCTCTCAGCCTCCTGCCTTTTTTCCTCTGCCTTCCTTGCCTCCTCGTTTGCTTTCTCCTGCCTTTCGATCATCTGACTAATTGCGGCCATCATCGAGTCAAACCTGGCCAGCATGACGTTTTCTGAAAAATTTTAATTTTTCTGTTTATCTGCTATATGCAACTTCGTTTTGCTGACATTTATCCATTTATGTTTGTTTTCAATAGTTTGCACTTTCTTTACTTTAAGTTGGGTATTTTCCGGTGTGCGCAACGAGGAAGAGGGGGCTGCTTCGTGTACAGACTCATTTCCACCTAATTTCTGCCAAAGATTTTCACTGTCTACATATATCTCATCAAAGTTTCGGACTTCTGACATTTCGGACTTATTCTCATCTGACATTTTAAACACATCGACCGACTTTTCAAATAACCCGGATTTATCACGAGCAGGTTCCTCGCTTTCCCCGTCTTCCCTGAATAGATTTTCTGGCAACGTCACTTTGCCTCCCTTTTTACAAAGAAATTCAACGATGTATTTATAATCGTCACCGATCAGGTAATCTTTGGCGGGAATATTCCTTTGCCCGACACATGCCATTATTCCCCTTTTATCCACCAACAAGATGGCAGCTTGTTGTTGCCCCTCTGACTTGACTTGGGATGAAATTCCCCGACATATTATCGACAGAGCATCGATAGTTTGCTCGTCGCTGATCTCGGTTCCGGCGTCCAAAGTTGCTCCCCTATCCTCGACCGGAGTCGACAACGCCTGGTCGACAACGGGCTCGACCTAGTCACCAGGGGTCACGCTCTCGGCCGCTTCCTCGATCGGACTCTCTTGTCCATCCTTTGCTGTCTCAGCCCTTTCCGCCATCCTCCCTTTTGTCACACTCACCCACACAAAAAAATAAAGAAGAGATCACGCACGGTGATGCGAGTCTGGGTCCCGTAACCTAAAGAGGTGTGAGTAAAGGGGGTGTGCGAAACAAAAACGAGTATTTTAAATTAAGACAAAAAGTTTATTTAATTTGACTGCCGACCGACGTAAAATACAACTGACTTGATACAGTTTACAGACTTATTACTGACAAAACGGACAAAGATAATAAAGCTAGAGCCGACGAGAGGTGTAGAAGGCACGGTGGCTTACACTGTACTGACTATAGGGTCCGCGAGTATCACCTTGCCTGTGGCACTGTCTTACACACTATATATACTGCCTATTGAAAAGTCGTACATACCAACACTTCCGTTGTAAGATTTGTATTCGGGTGTTTTTTTATGAGTAGCTCCATTAATCCGTCAGTCATTGGAAATTTAAGTTTGTCCATTGTAATTTTATTATTATCAAAATAAATTGGTAAATTCCCAAGTTTATATGTTCTTTTTTCTTTTCGTACCCCATACATCAAATCCAATAACTTTTTTTGATCATTATCAAGCATTTGCAAATTTGAGTTCCTCGATTAGTTTTCATTGATTTCAACATTATTAGACATATATTGAATAGTTTTATTCATTTCATCAGTATCTTCATTCATATTATCATCACTTTCACTGGCAGCAGACTCGAACACCGTGCTATTATTATCATTGGGTGGTTCTTTAGTTTTTGCTTTCGTAACATCTTCATTTTTATCGTTATTTAAGTAGTTATAGATTACAGATAAATTTCTTTCATTTTTCTTGGTTGTAGTAACAATTTCCTGTAAAGGATCTGTTATTGGTTTAAAAGTTTCGCTTAGGACTTTTTCAACTTCATCTTTTCCAAACTTTAACTGTCTGTACTTTTTTTTCACGGCCTCTCTTGCCTTTACTAATTGATTAAGTACGTCTTTTTCTCCTTCATACATGTTGATGCTTTAATGGCTTTCGTTGGACTACAAATTTTTGCTATGTATCTCTTATATTTAAAGCAAAATCGTCAAAACCTTTTCTATATCGACCATTTTTTATCTGTACATCCTTGTTTATAACAACAAATCCATACCGATCATCATTCCAACAGCTAGAACATAACTCTTTAAATTTAGTATATGGCATAACTGAATTAGCATGATCATCATACACATGTCTCAAACTAACTTCATCCTGACGAAATAAAGCCAAAAAATTTACGTTGTCTCTCACAAGATGTTTTGGTACTTGAGCATATGACTGACAAAGATAGAAACAGTCTACATTTTTATGTCTTCCCATGCAGAAAAAGGCTTTCACATTATCTTGTTTTTCACAAGCTATATCATCGAAAATAATAATAGAATTTGGTAAGGCATCATCTGGTGAGACTACTGCTTCGCGTTCACTGAAAGGTAAGTACTTCACACCATCTATAGGTTCTAATAGCTCTTTTAAACATTTGTATTTGGGTTGATTCAATGACTTTGAATATACGTATATCGTTTCGAATTTCAGTCCGTTATGATGTACTATTAATGCTAATAAGCTATTAGTTTCACCACAGTTGGATGGACCACAAAATACAGCACGAATACTATCTGGAAAGAGCTCCCCATGTCGATTTACACGCTTTTCTTGTTTTACAATAGCATCAAAATTTGGAACTTGCAATGTTACAGACTGTTCTTTAAATTTCATGTCTGTGCTGTATAACGTAATAGTTACAACTGAACTGTGAAATAAAATGATACTGCCCTTTATACTCTTACATTTTTATATTATACTATGGCTACATTGCAACTGATCTGATGAGTATAAGTATACATATTTTTTTCGCAATACTTAGTCACAACCCAACCTTCAAAGTGAAATGATCATACATTGTAAGCGAGGATATGATCTTGTAAATAAAATCATAAATTCTTTACCTGTAGAAATTCATTTACCAGGTTATCAGTACTGTGGTCCAGGTACTAAACTTACGGAACGCCTCGCTAGAGGTGATCTTGGAGTAAATCCTCTGAATGCGGCATGCAAAGAGCATGATATAGCTTATCCGAAAAATCGATACGATCTTCAGACTAGAAACAAAGCAGATAAAATTTTAGCTGAGCGAGCTTGGCAAAGAGTTAAGGCTTCAGATTCGAGTATTGGTGAAAAAACAGCTGCTGTTCTGGTAACAGGTGCAATGAAGCTTAAGAGTAAATTAGGTATGGGTTGGAACAGAAAAAGAAAAAGAAAAGAGGTTCAAAAAAGAAATGCAGTATAAAAAAGAAACTAAAAACTACTATATTAAGGCTGCCTCGCATCAAATGAATACTAAGAACAAAAATGCTTGTAAAGTAATCAGTAGTGCTTTAAAAGGTGCTCGCAAAATGTGTGGTGGTAAAACAAGTATTAAAATTCCTCGTATTTTACGCGTTCCTGCTCGAATTGGTGAAGCTCTACCTCTGATTCCTTTATTTGCTGGCTTGAGTGCAACTGGCGCTTTGACAAATGGTATTGCAGGAATTATGAAGAGCGTTAACGCGGCTAAGTCTGCAAAAAAAAAACTAGAAGAAAATCAAAGACATAATAAAACTATGGAAGCTATTGCGTTAGGAAAAGATCTCTATCTAAAGCCTCATAAAACTGGATTGGGAGTATATTTAAAACCATTTGGTAATGGTCTGAAAAAAAAAAAAAAAAAAAAAAAAAAAAAAAAAAAAAAAAAAAGTAAAATTACCTTTAAGAGCTTTAACAAATGTAGATTTAATAAAATTCTCTAAGAGATTAAAAATTTCTTTTTTTCATGGAGTATGTATGCGAAATGACTTACCCAGCGATGGGCCATGGTATCGTGAAACTGCTATGGTAAATCTTGACGACAAGAACGGACCTGGAACTCACTGGGTAGCGTATCGAAAATATGGCCAGAATGTTGATTATTATGACAGTTTTGGAAATTTGCAGCCACCTATTGATTTATTGTTGTATTGGGGTGTTGATACAGTTCAGTATAATCACAAACGATATAAAAAATTTAACTCTTACAACTGCGGTCATTTGTGCTTAAAGTTTTTGTCAAAACACATACAAGCACTTAAAATAGTAAAAAAAATCTCAGTTTTACATTGACGGTCATGGAAGAAACATTAACACTTATTCTGTCTGGTACTTCTTCTATCCTAGAGGCGCAATATTTTCCACCTATTGAATTATCACCAAAACACAACTATGTTCTTGGTTTTGTAGAACTCCTAACGTTCAATTCAATTCCTAATATTGACGTAAATAACAATAAATTTTACGTGGATGATCAAGTGGTAGTTATTCCAACTATCAGTTATGAAATTGAAGATATTCAGTCATTTTCAATTAATGTGTTACAACCGAAAGATATAAGTATCAGTATCAAGCCAAATAATAATACGCTTCGTAGTGTCGTTAGGTGTAGTCATACTATTGATTTTAGATCAAAAGATTTTATAGGGCAACTACTAGGTTTTACTGAACGATTACTACAAGATAACTTAACTCATGACTCCGATTTACCTGTATCCATTCTCAAGATTAACGCATTACGAGTTAAGTGCAGCATCACTAGTGGAGCTTATATAAACGGAAAAAAAGTTCATACAATTCATGAATTTTTTCCTGCGGTACCACCAGGATATAAAGTTATTGAGGTTCCATCACAAATAATCTACTTACCTGTCATTGGACGAGTCATAGATCAATTACAACTACGCGTAGTTGATCAAGATGGTAATTTAATCAATTTTCGTGAAGAAGTAATCACGATAAGATTACACATTAAACCTTCATCGTAATGGGTATCATTTATAATCACAAAAAGTATATAAACAGCTTGACATGTACTTCTGCGCTCAGTTAATGGCAAGCTTTTAAATCGTCGAGACGTCAGAAAGGACAACTGAATCTTAAAAAATTGACCAATCAAAACATACAGTTACTTAAAAGTCTTGGCTTAAAAACAAAAGGTGTAAACTAACGTTTAAATTGTTACCTTAAAGATGGATGACATTTTAAGCATTCGGTCCCCCATTGCGTTTGATAAGTCTATCGCACACTATGAAATTCATACTCATCAACCATATGCATCATCAACATATAATAATAGTGATGAAATTCGTATATCAATTCAACATTAAGACCTATGCCTGCTACCATCCCGCAGTTCCTTACATATTCATGGAAGGGTAGTCAAAGCAGATGGTACTACGACTGCTGCAAATATTAAATTAGTAAACAATGCCATCCTTCATCTATTTGAAGAAATAAGATATGAGATTAACGCTATAGAGATAGATAAGTGTAAAAATGTAGGTTCGACAACTATCATTAAAAACTAGCTAACGCTCAATCCTGATCAAGACGTATTAACTGAAAATGCTGGTTGGCTTGGTGCTTCAAATGAACATAATTTAACAAATAATAATGGCTACTTTGATCTTTTGATTCCTCTTAGTATGATTTTTGGTTTTGCTGAAGATTATCGTAAAATAGTTGTTAATGTAAAGCATGAACTTATGCTCACAAGATCTAGAAATGATTTGAATGCAGTTTTACAAAGTTAAATTCCTGCTGCAGAACCTAATGGAGTGGCAATTTGGAAAGACTTCAAGATATTAATGTGAAAACCAGAATGGCTCATGCCTTACGTTGTAATGTCAGATGCACACAAAATTCGTCTACTTAATTATTTGCAAAAAAATAAATTTGTATCTTATGAGCTATCGAACTTGGGAACTTTATGAATATCCACTTTTACCTACTACATTGAAACATATATGGGCGGTCAAGACGTCCAATCAGTTGGAAAAGCCGCGCTATGTTATACTAGCCTTTCAGACAAATCGTAAAAATCAGAGAGGTATGGATGCTAGCCAGTTTGATCATTGTAATATAAGAGATGTAAAACTGTATTGAAATTCACAATATTATCCTTATGGGGATTTCAATATCAATATAACAAACAATTATTTTGCATTGTTATATGACATGTATGCAAACTTTCATAATTCATATTATGGTAAAGATCGTGCACCTTTGTTAAGCAAATATCAATTTCAACATGCTGTATCTTTGATTGTCCTTGACTGTTCTAAACAAAATGAGTCGTTAAAGAATGCTCCTGTAGATGTGCGATTAGAATTCGAATCTCACGACAATTTTCCTAATAATACATCAGCTTACATACTGCTTAATTTGACATGTCATATCGTTCAGTACAGTCCCATGAGTGGGGATGTCACAAAACTTATGTGAGGCTATAAAACCCGATGCATGACACTACAAACTTCATTAATCTGTTAACCGCCATGGAAAAAGGTCAGAGCAGTTGGACTAGAGAAAAAGAAGAGAATAGGCGAAGGCAAGAAGAGTGGAAAAAATTTGAGAAGAGACAAGCTGAGGAATGGAAAGAAAAAGAAGTTAGGCAAAAATCAAAAGATCTTAAATGTTGTAAAATCCTTTAAAATAAAAAAAATCAACTTGCTAAAAAAGATATTTATTGATCAACATGTCTCATAAGCCAACTATTAGCAAATTCAGTACTGATGTTAAATATCAAAAACTTTCAACCAAGGATAATGATGATGACAGAAATAAAAAATCTTGGCTGAAAAATTTAACAGAAAAGTTCTCAACTTAAAAATCATCATTTCCTAAATGTGAAAATTACGAACGATTCAAACAATAATTTAAGGTGTTTATGTAGAAAAAAAGATAAAATGGAATATATCGTAGACATCCAAGGCTTTAAAAAGCCTGTCAATGATTACGTGCTTAAAGAATTAGCTATTCTACCACTCCATCCGAACGATGCTGAAGTACAAATGTATTTTCTTAAAGCACCCTTTGCTTGGCGTAAATTATCACAGAAATATAAAGATCAAAATTCATATCTTAAACGTAACTATCATGGACTAGCCTGGAATTCAGGCAATATAAAGTACACTGAAATTGGGAATATTCTACGAGAGAATCTTAAAGATGCCACCAAAATTTTTGTGAATGCAGAACTAAAGTTGTGCGTGCTTTCCGTACTGTTTGTCAAGTTAAAGGTAATTTACGTAAAATTTTATTAAATACTTTCTGGTAAGGAAGAATGATGTAAATAAAATTATAGAGTGAATTTTTTTATGCATCATAAAACGAAAGAAATTTGTTCACTTTTTCGTTTGTTGACTTGAAACGTGGCAATGTATATTATCATTAGAAATGTCAATCAATGAATTTTAATAATTTTTGCATTGTTGATACAATCGTTTCTCAATTTTTACTGGATTTACGTTATTCTGTTATCTACCATTAAAAATTTATCCATAAATACATTTAAAAGAAATCCTTTTATCAATAAAGGCCTACGTTACCGACAAATTAGACTCTCCTGAAATTTCGTGGGTTTTCACACCTCACTCTAATTGGTGGGAGATATTCTAAACGCTGGCTCCTCATTGGTGGGAGATTTTTTGTTTGGGAGAAATGTACAGGATCCAAATCTAACCAAACCTTACATTACATCACAGAAAGTTACGGTATTGTTAAGTTTTCTTACATTATTTTTTTCCGTCAGCACCCTTTTGAATATGGACTAATTTTCCCGTGAAATGAAAAGTATATGTAAAGTATAAGTAAAATCCGTGAACGAAAAGTAGTTGTAAAATCAATGACTAGATTTATTGTTGACAAACGTGTTAAGAGACACGAATCAATATAAAATGTACATTTATAAGATGTTAATTATCAATTAGGTAACCAAGGTGGTAAATATTATTCACGAAATGATGAAATTATAAATATAAGTTTTAGATGTGTACCTCATAAGGACGTAAATTATTAATCCAGTGTCTAATTCACTCTGGCCAAGTGGGTAAGACACTCGATTACGAGTTATTCGGCTAACTAGATTAAAGCGATGTTTTTTTTTTTTTTTTACTACTTATATTAGCTTTTCTAACAGCTTTTGAGCAGAAAAAATTTTAAATTACATGAGTTACAATTTATACTTTCTTATTTATTTTTTTTTTGCCGAAAATCTTGTTTAATATCGTGTAGGATATCATGTAGACTATCGTGCAAGCAGTCTTACACGATATACTATATAAGATATCGTGTAGAATATCTTGTACGATTTTGCGCAGAATTTTGTTACGGGCCGTTTGAATTTTTCATTAAAAACGCGACTGTACTTATAAACGTTTAACGGCATTTTATGGTGCTTCACAGCGTTTGACAGTGTTTAGTAACAAGTGAGAAAAAATCATCGTAAACACGTGTTCTTTACTCAGCGTGACTTAACTACTTAGCATTGTTGAACGCTGCAGCTAAACGCCGCGAACCAATTTGACGAAATATCTAAATTCCACGTAGACCGACTTCCTAGGATTTTGGTTGTTACTTTGATGCTTCACCAGATTCGGTTTGTGCTTCGTAGTGTGGCTATTATCGTTGAAAATGTCTAATAATCAAAGTATTAGAGACGGCTTTCTTGAAAGCATAAGGATTTTAACCTTAAAGCATCAACCAGGGTTACTACCTTGATAATTAAAATTATTCAAAGCTAAAATTCAGCTATAACTGGATGTTGTTCTAACAAGAAACTTACAGCATCGTCTCAGGAACTGCAGCAGTATAGTTTAATTTTAGTTTGTTCGAAGAGACAGTCAGAGTTCAGATTGAATTTTTTGTTTTTGTCAGTTGACAGAAGCTGAAATAGGGTTTTTTTTTTATACCATTACATTTTATAACTAACCTGTTTAAACATTATAGACCAGTTTCTTGATAATTAGAAATTTAAATGTAGGATATATGACAGATCTAAATGAAAATGGCTTAGTCGGTGATTTTCACCAACCTTATGTATCTCAGCTCCAACGATGGCAAATAAGCTCAAATTTTAGGGTTAGTGTATTGTTCCATAAAACTAAAATGATATTTAAAATGTCAGCTTTCTAAATGTTGCAGAAGCTGTGATATCAAGTATAGGTTGATATGGCTTATAAATGCCTTGTTCGAAGAGACAGTCAGAGTCCAGATTGAATTTTTTTCTTACTGTCAGCTGACTGAAGTTGAATTCGGATGCTTTTTTATCATTACATCTTATAACTGACTAATTTAAATATTAGATGGACAAGATCCTTGAGATTAAGGAGTTTGGATTGAGGAGGATACAAGTTCTAGAACTGTATCCTCCTCAGCTTATTGGCCATTGTTAGAGCAAGGGATAGGTAAGTATTTTACATAGTGTTATTAATACATTTTATACGCGTCATTTATATGTGTTATTTTAGTTATTTGTGTCTTTTGTATCCTAAATTATGACACGTCATTACTGTAATTTATGACGTGGTTGCTTTCTTCCTAACCTACATTTTTACGTTTCCATAAGTAAGTTACACTTTTAAACCTGTGGATATTGGCTTCAGTTTATTTTATTTTATTTAAAAATTAATTTTTCAAACAGTATCAAATTAGGCTGTATTCAGAGAACCGAACATTAAAAATTGTTGGATTTAATAAGACATGCATTTATTTATTTTTTTTTGTCATTCTTTCTAGCATATAGAACTTATTTTTGAATCGATGAATATTAATTTTTTTTAATTAAATAATATTTTCTGATGCTACACTTATTAAAAATTTATTTATTTCACGTTCAAGTGCAATAATTTACATTAAATAAAATTTTAGTTCTTTATGTTACTTATACACGTTGTTACAAATTAGACAGTTTTTTAAAATCATTTGTATACAATATTTTAAGTCATTAATTTTCTAAATATGTATACAAGACAGTTTGACCTTTTACACTTCTCAAATAGAGAAACTACAAGCATTACTCCTTGATTTGGTAATGTTAGTTAAAATTTTAATCTGATCGAATTTATTGGAGTTATGAAATTAAAATTTTTTTCACTAAAAAAAATGCCCGTTCAAAATATATATTTGCTTTCTTAATTATTTTCTGTACTGAAATTGAGATAACGTTTTTTTTGAGACCATAATATGAGCGTATGAATTTTTTAAACATTTATTTCCAGACGTATTTTAGAGAGCAAAAATTATTTGATTCAACGATTTACCATGGCGGTCACTAATTTAATTTTATTAAATGTGATGTTAGATGTTTCGTGTGACTCTTTTTTGTACTTGCTTATTTTTTTTTTTTTTTTAAACAGCTTATTTTTAGTTAACTGATTTTTAACTAAGAGAAAATAAAAAAAAAGTTTTGATTTATATAATTGGTAGTTTGAATTAAACTCGATGACTGACCAGTAGAAAAGTCTATATTACATTGTGGAATCAAATTATTTTTTTTTCGAAAATATGTGTGGAAAAATATTGAAAAATTAATATGCACGATCACCGACTAAGCCTCTTTCTTTTAGATCCGTCATAAATCACAAAATAAAATTTCCAATTATCAGAAAACTGGTCTATAATGTTTAAATAGGTTGGTTACAAAATGTAATAGTAAAAAAAACACTCTATTTCAGCTTCTGTTAACTGACAACAAAAAAGAAATTCAATCTGGATTGTGACTGTCTCGTCAAAAAGGACATTTATAAGCCATATTCATCCATTCTTAACGAAGGGCTGTTCACGTGATTTAAGTGACTTAAATCACTGTTCCGTTGATTTGAATCACGGTTGAACTATAACATCATCAGGATTGAAAAAATATTTTTATTGAGTGCAATTATGTGACATGATAAAACTTTATAATTTAAAAAAATTTAGGATTTATTATAAATCATACTCAAGTTTTCTGCGACACTTTTTCGACTTAAAGGTTATTTAATGATGAAACTGTGATTTAATCTTGATTTAAGTTACACTTGCTAAAACCACTCACCAAAAATTGATAATCATTTAAATGAATAACTTATTACACTTATGAATTTGTTATTACTCCAAAAAAGTACTACATCATTAAATACAAAGTTTATCCACCTGGATTTTCACTTAAAAATCCAGCCATTTCCAGGTCGATCCACGTGGATTTTCCAGCCCATCCAGGTGGATATCCAGGTCGATGCCCGTGGATTTTCCAGCCGATCCAGTTAAACATCCAGGTCGATCCACATGGATTTTTCAGCCTATCCATGTGGATTTCCAGGTCGACCCGCGTGGATTTTTCAGCCAATTCAGGTGAATATCCAGGTCACTCGACGTGGTTATTCCAGCTGATCTGGGTGGATATCCAGGTCGATCCACGTGGATTGACCTGAAAATCCAACTAAATCGGCTGGAAAATTTACGTAGATTGACCTGGATATCGATCTGGATATTTACCTGGATGGATCTGGATCGACCTGGAAATGGATGGATTTCCAGCTGGAAATGCAGGATTCACCTGAAATTCCAGCTGGATTTTCAAGTGGAAATCCACCTGGATATTTTTGATTGGGTACATATTAGAACGAAACACTGTAGAACAAAATTTAAAATGCAACTTATGCCAGTATCTTTCAGAACAAACTCTCGAAGAGATACTCAAAGCTTCATTTGAAAATGATCCATTTGTTAAGGGTAACGGTGCTTCAAGTTCTAAGTATAAAAGAAAACAATTTTATACAAAAAATTTTCATTACATTGAACCCCAGGTGGTAGTTCTTTCTGAAAAACAAAGTGAAAACAAAAAGATGTACGGAAAAATAGTAGACGACTTGCTAGTACTAGAAGAGATAGGGATCAATATAGCTGGAGTAATGACAAAAAGATCAGTAGTGCTTATCACTGGAAACAATTTAGGTAGCCATAGTTTAGGAGGATTCACAGAGAATTTTAGCTCTTCAAAGTATTTTTGTAGATACTGTACTAAAAGTAGAGAAAACTTTTACTCTGACGACTGATTTAGTACAGTACATGAACGAAGAAGTGCTGATTCTTATAAAAAAGCGCTGGCCGCAAAAGAGGACAAAAATGAACACATGGGCATTAAATTCGACTTAGTTTTCAATCGACTAAGACATTACCATGTTTGCTCATCTGGCCTGCCACCTTGTATTGCTCATGATTTACTGGAAGGGGTGGTAGCATACGATCTTCAACTTTTGATAGATAAACTTGTAGATTTGAAGTGGTTTTCAGAGAAGCAGTTAAACAAGCGTATAGATATGTTCAGTTATACGTCTGAAGACCGACAAGACAAACCGTGTATATTTTCAAAAACATCGAAAAAATTATCAGGAGGAGCATGGCAGTTATGGAATTTTTTGAGATTATTTCCCCTGATTATAAGTGATAAAATCAAAGATGTTCATGATAATGTATGGAAATGTATAATTTTACTGTCTGAAATCACTGAAATAATATTATCGCCTGAAATCCATGTTAGCGTGATTCCATACTTGCACCACTAAATACTTAATTGTTTGTCTAAAAGGAAAAAATTGTTCCCTGAAATCGAGTTACGACCATAACACCATTATTTATGTCATAACGCCGAACTTATGTTAGAATGTGGACCCGTTGTTAAAGTGGGGACTTAAAGGTTTGAGTCTAAGCATACCCCAATCAAAAACTTCAATGCTGAATCAATGCTGAATCAACGTTGATTTCAGCGATAAATTAACGCTGAACCAACGTTGAATCAACATTGATTCTATGAATGATGGAACACTGAAATCAGTCGTAATTTACATTGTTGATTCAACAATGATTCAACGTTAAATGAACACTGATTCAACGTTGAATCATCGTTGAATGAGTGTTGATTTAAACGTTAATTTAAGATTAGAAAAATATAATGCGTATTTAATACAGTTTCACATAAAATAACTGAACCCCCCTGTTTTCGTGTTACCATACGGATAGTACCTCCATAGACGTCAATATATCTGCTCCAAATGTTATTACACTACTTTATTATTTTTTAAAATTCAATTTTAACGATTTAATCAACGCTAAATCAACGCTCAAATCATCGTTGATTCAGCATCGATTTAGCACTGAAGTTTTTGATAGGGACGTTTTTTAAGCGCGTCATACGATTCATAAGAAATTTTGTAAATGTTACGAAGTCCTTGGTGACGAAGCATGAACTTTACTAAAGTTATGTGCGTCTAGGAGCAGGTTCACGGTGTCATTTGAATGTACAAAGTTTGAGCGATTTTTCTCTATCAATGTACGCTGCAGGTATCTAAAAAGTAATTGAAAAAACTATAAAGTCAATTGATTTATATGAATGTAGTAGAGTAACAGTACAGGGAGTACACCAAAAAATGTTTCATAGTTTTGTCTCGAGAGATATATCAATATGGTATTAGTGTTGGCAAAATTTCACTTATACTTATGGACAGAAATGAAAGGCTGTATTTTATTTGCGAGAATTTCATCAGTACTTTTATTCCATACTTGAGAAGCTACCGAATCGAAAAATCTAAATTGTATGAATGTATCCCTTTGGATAGTTTGTTGTACTATAAGCTTATGATAGAATATACGGTAGGACAGTATAGATATGTAAGACCTCACCATAAGTTTACCGTTACCACATTATAGTTTCTCCACAAAATTTTGTAAATATTCCATCTACACGTCAAAAGTATATGAATACGTTTATGTACAGTTTATTGTAATATGAGTCCTATAAAGCATGTTTTACATTTTAATGGACTTATAAAAATTTTCTTATCATAAAAAATATTCGTTTACAAAAATACGGTATAATGAATATTACACATTCTACATACAGCTGTATAAAAATTATTCAATTAAACTATAAACGAAAAAGTGCATTATTATCTATGTAAAATTAACATCGTAGTATCCAAGATGCCGCTGTTCAAGGTTACACTACCAGAAAAAAATAGGACAGTGAAGCTTGTCCAATGTAACCCAGTAACAGAAGTAATAAATTGTGCTATATCCAAATTTAATTTGGCAGAAGGTGCCTATAAGGTAAGGAAACTGTTAAAATTGTAGTAATTGTTTAAGTAGAAAGTCTTTTAAAAATATAATTTATCAAAACATTTTATCTGTAAATTGGCATTTTTGCATATATCTAATGTTACTTATTTTATTAGTTTATATTATATTAGTTAATCATTGATTTTTGTATAATTTTCATGTTAGATTTTTAAAAGATGATAACGTTGAAATAGATGAAGATGAAGTTCTTGTGGCATACGCAGATAAGAGACTCCTACAAAAGCAGCCACCTTTACTATTGTACGTCATACGAAAAAATCAAACCCTAAACAATTATGAAGAAAACACAATGTCTCCAGTGCAAGAGATCTCTGGTACACATCAAAATGCAGGTAAAATCTTACACAAATTATGTACATGTAAAAATATAACTTGCAATTAATTTTCGTAGGCGATCTTTGCTTGGACAATTTTTGGCAAACGATTCCGACAGACATTTCGTCGTTTTTTCTAAATGGACAATGGATGATCTCGTCAAAGAAAACTAAGTTTATCCATTTTGTTTCCGATTATTTGATAAACATCGTGAAAGATACTCGTTATAGATCGGTGAAAAAAATCAGCGAGTCTATTTGTGCAAAATATCCAGAATCTTTTGTCTCTAAAGTTACTGGAATCATATTGGACGATGGATCGGCATCATTTTGGACATCGATGTACAATTACATTAAGTATGAACAAAATAAATCTGAATCAGCCAAACGAGTTCTCGATCCAGATTCCAACAAACAGACAGAAAGCGAAAAAGCCAAAGAAAAACATCGCAAAAACCAAGAAGACAAATACGGATGTGTCAATTATGCACCTTTACTGCCTGATACGAAGACTAGCGAGACCCAAGAAGATAAAAGACTGATTCTATTCAGATAAGCAATTGACAGTCAACCCGATTTAGTAGAAGTTGAAATACTGATGGATGAAACATATCCAACGCAAAGAGCTGCCACAAATAAACCATCAAGAAAATTTTCAGGTGAACGAGTAAGCGACTCTTTTCGTTGTGTCTCGTTTTTCTTGCGCTTGCGCCTTTGCTTTCCAGGTACAAGTAACGGACATCTTGGGGACCGTTTGCGTTTAATTGCGTGCATGATTTTATTTACAGAAGGAGAACAAGGCCTAACGTGCCTTGTCTTATATAATTATAAATATATACATTTTTAAAATTATTTTACATACATCATATAAATAATATTTTATTTCTGTTTTTTTTTTCCCTCTTCTTTCTGAGCGCTGCCTTTTTTTTAATTCTGTCGTCTGTGTTCGCCCGGAATGTTAAGAAGTGCGCGCCACGTCTGTGATAGTGCCGTTGTTGTGATATATATTTCAGGACAAGTACCTGGTGCCGTATAAATTTAAATTCAAGGAAGGAAGGTGTTCACGGGTTGCTGGGAGCACCGAGAGAAGATTTATCGCTCAATCGTAGCGAGCGAGATCTAAGTGCCCGGAATCCGAGTTTTGCACACGCCGTGACAACGCCGACCTCGGAGTTCATTCCACCAATGTGCCCCGTGACAGTACTCGCTACCGTGACGATAACGATGGTGTATACATCCCCCTTAATGCGGCGTCCGTCACGCCTCCTCGACAGATTTTTGCGCTCCAGGGTCCAGCGAACATATGCATCTTGGGCTCGTTGCCTTTTGGTGATACCGAAAAAATCGACCTCCGAGTTTTTGATGTGTTCGAGCGAATCAGGAGGATGCAGATCGTGGGGGTAGGGGCCCTCCATATATCAGCGGGGGAAAGTCGCCTAGGAGCCGCTACGGGCGGACGAAGAGACCCCGCAGCCAACTAGGGGGGGTCTTAGCTGGTAAACCCGGATGCGCCGGCGTTATCGCTCTCTCCATAGCCTCGGACCCGTGCTCCGGAACTTAATGCTCCGCTCGACCAGGAGCAAGACACACTTGCGCCGAGTCTAGCGACCGCCTAGAAGAGTCGTCAATTCTATCAAACTGCGGCAGAATGGACTAACAAATCTCCGGGTCCAGGAAACGCCGCGATGAAGGAAAATGTGTTAAGTGATCAGCGCCTTGATAAAACGTATGCGCAAGCAACTGCCGAGTTACGGGGGCTCAATCCGTGTCGTGGAGAATCGGAGCGAGACTAAGGCCTTTCGACTTCCACGGAAGCAGCCGACATCAAGGAAGCACCTGATGCCGCTGAGGGTACCTGGGAAAAAGGTTGAGGATAGGGTGGAGCGCGCATATGAGGGCGACGATTTCTCTGATCGATCGCGACGAGTCGTGCCATCAGATAGCGAAGGCTGGACCTTTGTCTCTCCTCGCCATTTGAGGATGAGAGGTTTTGCCGTGGAGTCAACGGAAACCCAAGTCCCCGGCCCTCGGGGCCAACGATTTGCGCCAGACTTTCGCGAGGCCGGCCCATCTCCGACCATCTTTAACCCTGTTGACGGGTATAACCTGTGTAGAAGACCTCTAAATCCCCACCCACGAAGGGGAGGCTTCCAACTGCCGAGCGCTAGGAATACGCGTGATAGCGCCCGAGACCAGCGTAAGCGACAGTGAAGGCCCATCAGACCAGAGAAAATGCCTGACGATCGGGGAGAAGAACGGCACCCCCGAGCCAGCGGGCAAGCGTTGAGTGACCAGTCAAGCTCGAATAGCGAGAGTGAAGCGGAAATCTCCGGGTGGCGGGTTACTGATCGTAATAGGCGACGTGCCAATAGATCGGAGTGTGGTCAAGCTGAGAGATCGGCTGAACCACGTGAGAACCGGGCCTCGAAAGCTTTCCAGAATTGGAAACTCCATTTCTCGGGTGAGGATAAGGGTAAAGATGCGGGGGATTTTCTCGAGCACTTAGAAGACTGTCACGTAAGTGTGGGTGCTAGTGAAAGTGTTTTATCGCGCCGTGCCAGTGATCTTGTTTAAAAGAGCGAGCCGTTGGTTTAGAGCCGTGAGGAGCGAGGTGGTGACATGGCAACAGTTTAAACGAGCGTTTAAGCGGCAATTTGTGGGTGAGTATGACCGAGAGGATTTGCTAGACGATCTGCGACGCTGGACTCAGGGCAAAGGGGAGAAGGTGAACGACTACGTGACGACATATCGATATCCATATCTTTTTGTATGAAAAAAAAAAAAATTAAACTTGACATTTCACTTGACATTTCACTTGAGATTTCACCTGACATTTTACCTGACATATCACCTGCTAATTTGGCATGATATTCACACCTGATATTTCACTTGACATCTCACCTGATGATCGCCAGGAGGGACAATATTTATCTACTAATAAATCAATATGTGTTTCATAGCCATTCACCATGCCTATATCATGTTTATCTCTAGCAGAGCACTTTATATTTGTCAATTGATTTATTTATTTGTGACTGCTCCTGGAGGTCCAGATTATTGACTGAGATATTAAAGTTTGATATTTCTATATGCTCATTGAAATTTACTTTGTATTTATGATTCGTATCATTCTTATTTTTCACTGAAATCTTTATCTTTTCTTTATTAAAATTACTTTCTCTCTTAATGTTTTGTGTATTTTGTGTAATTTTTAATTTTTCATCTTGAATTAGCTGGAATTTTTCTATGCAATCCAAACCAAAAATTATTTCCATCTATCACAAAGACATTAACATATTTTGCAATTTCAAATATTTTTATTCTTAAGGTAATTATTCCTATTGATTTTTTAACACCATTAATCGTTTTTAGTTTTGCATTGTTATAATTATTGACTGGATTATTTCTCAAGGACAACAATCGTGAATTTATTAAAGACACATTTGACCCAGAATCATAAATACCCACAGTTTCTAAATTATCATTTATTAATTATTTAACTTTGATTAATGGTGGAATTACTAGTTTTTTGGATCTATTTCATTTAATTCCATCTCTAATTCAGAATTGTTAACATTCTTTATTTGTTTTTTTTTGTCTATCATAAGTCTTGTTTTTAAACCAACATGAAGATTCAGGGTTATAACGATTCCGTTTATTTTCTCTTTCACAAATCCTACATGGTTTGTCTTTCTTTTCTTTAATTTTACTTTCAGAACCTATCATTTTTTTTTCCAAATACTTTTTATTAACTAAATGTTCTAACCCTCTAATATTATTAAACAAATCCTGAGTTTCTTGTAAATTATTTCGATCAATTTTATCCATTATAACATTAGGTAGACCGGTAGCTATTAGATCAATCAGAATACCTTTATCCATTGATTTATTTATTTATATTAAAAGCCTTTCTTTTTTTAATGCATATTCTAATAAAGAGTTTATAAAGAGTTTATAATAAATTATATTTAAATAACATTGCATACCTAATTGGGGACCAACCTTTGTCGGCATAAGTTTCACAAAATATTTTTTTCCATATCATCCAGTCAGAATCAATAGTGTATTTTATGAGCATAGAACTATACCAATCAAGACTTGCATCTTCTAAAAATAGCCGTAGAACTTTAATTTTCTTTGTATCTTCATTTATTTCCAGTCGAGCACATTCTGTTTCAAAAATTGTCATCCATTGTGCTGCATTAGATGTTTTACCACTAAACTTCTGTAATACAAATTATTCGGATAAATTCTTTATATTATTAGTCTTCTTATCCTTTTTCATTTCAGTCAAATTTTCCAATATGTTTGTCAATGCTTTTGCCAAAATCTCAGTAGTGGCCACTTGACCTGTTTCTGATACGACTTCTTCTAACAAACATTCTTTGAACTGCATGTTTCCATTTTCATCTCTATAAGCGTTATCTATTTCTGTTGTTACAGACATCCATACAAATCTTTTCTCATGTCTTTTTTTAAGGGTTCCCTATCCAAAATATCAGTAATAAATCAACGTTGAAATTAGTCGTGAATTACATCGTTGATTCTGCGTTTATTCCATGTTGAATCAATGCTGATTCAGCGTTGAATCAACGTTGACTTATTATCAACTGGAGAACATGTTGTTGTAACAGGTTGTAAGCTTCAAAATAATCTGTTTTAATTGCAAGCTGCAATGCTAACATGAAAAATGCACTGTTTTGAAGTTAATAACTATTATCGTTTTCAGCAAACGCTGATTTAATACTGAATCAGCATTTATTAAACATGGAATAAACGCAGAATCAGCGATGTAGTTTACGACTGATTTCAGCGCTGATATTTTTTATAGGGTTGTTTTTACTTTTAAAAATGCCTGGGTTTTCGTTATTATAGTAGGTATACATTGAAACTGGTTGCAGTTTATCTGGGATTAAGAACTTACAATTGTCAGCATTTGTAATTGAGGTTAAGCAAATGACATTATAGTTTTCGGATCTTCACTTGATTTCACGACAAATTCAAACTTCAACTTTTCCATTGTAGATATAGCCGTACAAATGTCGTTTTATAGTCACTTTTTGTGAAAGTAGTTAGGATTGTTGAAATAAATACTGATTGTGTTGCTCCGAAAAGAGGATAATTTTATTTTTCATCGCCTCATACAAACTTCAACATTCTTTTGAACTAAAAACTAGGTATACATCTTACCTGAAAAGAGAAACGACATTTAAAGCTAATACTTCACAAATTCTTTTAGTTTTATAGTAGTTAAAAAACTCTTATTAACAATAAAAAATATTGATATTAAAGTTTCTCATACAGGCTTTCAGCCATCTTATACTACCACAGATTCTACATAGTTTGAACCGTAGTTTACTATTATCATACGTACAATATAACACGCGGGAAATTCAAACTGAACGAAGTGTCAACCTTCGTTTATATATGTAGATATAGTTCGATAATGCGCGAGGCTGCAGTAATTGGTGGTCTTAACGCATCACTTCTGTAGTAGCATCCGCGCGAACCAGAGCTTCCGAGTTTTTCGCGATTTCGGTAGTTAAGAGAGAGAGAATCGAGAGGAAAGGAGAAAAGGACAAGGAGAGCCAGCGATCACGATCAGCCAGCCGTACCCGACCTTGCGCCCGACAACCAAGGAACCATCACCGCCGTCATCAGTTGTCAACTGCAAGGTCAAGGTCACCAGCTGATTCAGTCGCTGAAGAAGAGAGTGAGATGGTAAACCCCGAGTTAAAGTAGCGTGTAGTGTTGTTGCGAGAAGTATTGCGTGGGAGTGGTGTGTGTGTGTGTGTATCGTGCATTGAAGAGATTGTTAGAGCGAGAGCAGGAGAAAGAGAAGCGTGATTGTCGGAAGTCGTGGAATGGCGTAGCGCCGGATCGCGACGAGATTTTCCGGGCCTAGACGCCCGCATAATTGTAGTAACGAATAAAATGAACTTAATAACCCGAGATATCCGACTCTCGTGTCGTTATTTGCAGGCCATTGCCAGACAGCGTTTTCTTTCAGGTCTTGGAACTCGTTTCTCCCTAGGAGAGTAGCTTGCTTCCCGATGGGCTAGCCTCGGTGGGACTTCCTCTAGGTGAGAGTCTCCACAAGCCGAGCTGGGTTGGCCGACCCGCGAGCGTCGTTAAGCGGTGGTATTTCTCGCGTTTCAGGTGCAATGCCCATTCGCGTCGTTTCCAATGCTGCCATCAGTGAGAATTTAAATGTTTTTGTGTGTTTCGTCGGGACCACCCTGGCCGTGACACTCTACATGTCGCAGGGCGAGAAAACGCAACGTTACAAATCATTTCTTACATTACTTGCATTCTTCGCATTAAATTTCTTAAATGAATGGGTATCTAATGGCTATAATTCATCGGCACAACAATTTTTAAAAATAAAATGATTATGGTAGTAGTCTTTCAACTTTCGACTTTTTTTACGTTTAGATGCTAACAGCGCTCTAAGTAGAAAAAATTTTTTCTAATTGTCTTCGCATCATAAATAACGACCACAATAAGAAATAATAGTTTTTTCAACTTCAACTCATAATTAGCTTACTGTCATCGTGATAAAAAAGTGTAAATATGACTTGAACGAAAATTAAATTTCATAGAAACATTTGAACGTAAATTCAGAGAAATGTTAGAGCGGCAATTCAAATTGGATTTGAAAATCCAAAGCTTTATTTGGAATGTATACTAAAGAAGTTTTTGAAAATTCAAAGTTACGTTAACTTCAAAATCAGAACGTATTTTTAAATTGCTAATGACATAATTTTTAATTTATGTTCAAACGTTTTTTCAAGTTGCCTTTGAAAATTCAGAATTTTTTTTTTAAATAAAATTCTAAAACTTTTTCTTATTGAATTTTTTAATACGAATCCAGAACACATTTTAAAGTTCAAAATGATATTTGACAATAAATTATAAACTTATTTGTAATTTAAGAAATGTGTTGCAAAATAAAATTCGTAGCACATTTGGAAATCCAAAATTATTTGAAATGTGATTCATAGCGCTTTTGAAAATTTTAATATATTTGAGTGTCAGTTTAAAGTATTTTTTAAATAATAGATACTCTTTAAAAAAAAATTCAAAACATACATGAAAATCTAGTAAAGTTTTTGGATAAGTGATTAAGAATGCGTTTGAAAATTTAAAATATATTTTAATGTACATTAAAACTGTTTTAAAATTCAGAAAATTTTGAAAAAAAAATTAAACTTTATTTGAAAATTCTAATCTGTTTTGTAAGGAGCTTCATAATTTTTTTCTTGATTCTCCAAAGGATTTTTTTAACAGTGTAAGTAGTGACATCTGTTATACGGCGTGAGCACTGAGAGTGCAGGATGATGTGTGTGTGTGCTTTGTAGTTTGAAAAGTAATACAGTAGAATAGAAAGAACATGGCCGTTGCCGCGCATGCACGCTCTCGTGTGGTCTTACGGTGCGGTGCAGTGAGAGGAAGTCTTGTAATCTTACTTAATCTTCATTTCTGTTATTAAATATATGTTCTTAAGTGTTCACAAGTGTTATATTATTGATTCACTACCTCACAGTACATTTATTTAACAGTACCCTTTCATTAAGATTCAGCAGATGGTAAACACGAGTAGAATACGATGTATAGTTATACTACTAGTGTTGGCGAACACTAGTGTAATACTATCGAAAGTTAAAGTGAGTCGTTTGCTTAAAAAAAATCTATTTACATCGCAAGCCATTTAAGTAATCTTGCTCTATGATGCATACTTACTTGTCATTTTTTAATTAACTTAATAATGTTAAGCAACTTTTGCAGTCTTACACAAATTTTGTTCCCTTTTTAATTAGTTTATATTTAAATCAATCAATTTAAATTTTGATATAAATTTACAATAACATTCTTTATTGTTATAACTATTTTTTTTTTTAGGTGTTTACTGGCTCCAGGTACTCGTCTGATCAGTCCTTCTTTTCTATTGCGACACCTGGTGTGTGAAAGCGGACATGACACAAAGTGTTCACAAAAATTTTCTATAGGTAATATAGACAATGGTACCACAAAATATAAATGAAAGGACCACCTGGGGTCTGATTGGGGCATTCGATATCTCGCTTAAATAAGCATTTTTGTCAATAATCCCTAAACTACGCATGCGCATTATCGTTATTTTTAGTTATTTTATAGGGATTATTAAAAGAAATTGTTACTGAAGCGAGATATCGAATGCCCCGATCAGATCCCTGTTGTATATCTTACACCGTGATTCCGGACCAGTGTTGTCCAAGTTATCTTACAAGTGTATCAAGCACATAGTCTATGACTGAAGAACTAAAGCGCTGCGCAACGGCAGCGTCATTGTATACAAGCATTGGCCGCGATGGTCAAAAGTTTGCTGCTGGTGGTGACCGCAACCTTCAGAGCGCTTCATTATCAGCGCCACCGCCGGCCAAGCTGTGAACTATCGCTGTCAACTACATATAGATATACACACATGTGTACGTCAGCAATAGCTCACAGCTTGGCTGACGGTAGCACTAATAAAGAAGCGCTCTGAACTGGTATGCACCTACGAGGAGAGGAGTGAGAATGTCCATATAGGCGCATATCTTGGAAACGCGTGATAGGGGTAAACCGAAAGTGCGCCTACGAGGGGAGGAGTGGAAATGTCGGTTACACAGCTGTATCGCTGAGCGCACAGCCAAAGCAAGCGATGACACGAGTTTTTCTCTTTTGACTCTGCAACCAAGTATATGCTATATATATTTAACTAACTTGCTCTCACTCTTGCTTCAATATTATCTATAAATCTTATTTAATTAAAGCGTGGAGCTAAATCCTTATTAATTATATGCACATACTTTTAATTTCAATACATTATTTTTTAATTTTCCCGTACTTTTAACATTCGCAAATCCATTAATGTTTTTAAAAAATATACAGCTTCAACTATTTTTAAGGTTTTCAGTACAGCTTTAATCACTAATTTATTAATTTTACACACTAACTGCTGTGAGCTGTAGGACAAGCTCCAGAGGATATCCATAAACATATATGTGACTTCGAAAGAAAATTCACGAGTCCTTCGGATAGCTGAGATAAATAAGGCTTATGCCGCTTCGTGGATCGTTTTGCACTTGGAGGGTTCAAGTCCACATCATGGTAGATTTGTTTATTTAATTTATCATTTTGTTTTCATTTCTTTTATTTATGTTTCGTTTAATAATATATATGTGTCAACATTTTTTTTCGGATACATCAAAATAAATATTGTTACATTGATACTTCTTGTTAGCAAGGCAATTCCATAATTTTATAATACTGAAATAACTTTTAAGGATTTTAACATAATTTGTGCATTTTGAAACTCCTAAGAAATTGTGAACATCCTATTTACGACAAAAAAAAAAAAAGCCGAAGGCAGAAGAAAACTCATACTTTATTTACTACGATTATATCAAATATGATTATTACCGGTAAAGTACAACTTACATCTAATTATACATTTATCTACATACATAAGTGTTAATACCTCATGAGAGGTAAATACACTATAATATATATATAAAAAAATCTATATACATGTATTGTTTTTTTCGGCTTATATTTACATTCATTATTAAAACCTTGTGGTTATTACATTGACCAAATTCGTACTATATATATGTACAAACATTAAAGTAGATTATTAGGTATTTATTGCCAGTGTGTATTTTAGATAAAAGAGTCTTACAGAGACTAAACAAAGCTTTTTTTTATTCAACACATACTAGTTTCAACCACTTGTAACTCGCAGAACGGATTTAAAAAAAAGTTACATTATGTAAAAACAATTAACCTTCCCAGACGGCATCCACAAATCATAAAGAATTCTTTATGAATTCACCAAGGAACTTGTTTTTGTATTCGCAAAGTGTTTCTAAAGTGTTCTTAGAGTATTCCTATAATATTCAACTTATTTTCTCTTTTTTGAATTCTTTATAAGTACGCCAAGAGTTCTTTTTTTAAAAATCTAAATCCATAAAGAGTTCTTAAAGTATTCATTTTGATCCCACGGTACTTAAAAATTAAACTTAAATAAAAAATTATTTCGTTAACAAGTCGGTTTTCTTCTGTACAAACTTACTCACTCCGGCTACGGATATACATTAATATACGAAAAAAAGTCTGCAGACAAGTGGAATCGAACCCAGGTAGCTAGAGCCCGCGAGTGACACAAACACGCTTCACCACTCGACTATCAAGGATTCGGAAATTCCCTAACATTAAACGCCTACATTATCTATTTACAAAAACTATAATTCTTTGTTATTTTAATTCCCTCTTATGATTAAAAAATTGTGTGAAAAATCTCTCTGCTTTTCTTGCTTATGGACAACGCTATCTTATAACTGTTTATCACACGCACACTTATCTCTACATATTATAGCAACGTCGTACGATCTGGATTATGTATTATTGTAAAGACATGATCTTATCATTCAAATTATAAAATAAAGTCTTCGGACGTGTAACAAAAATTATTTTTAACACAAATAAATACAAAATTGAGATTGCAAAAAAAATCGTATAATCATAGCGAGCTTCCATATTTAGGAAAAGCTTCGGAGCTTCACCATAAACATGATTAACTTTCGACCTTAAGACTCCCAGTGCTTTCGTAGCACAGGTGGCTCGCACGCGTGTCTATCGTTTCGTTGTTGCATTCTCGGGTTCGAATCTCAGTATGGAAGATGACTTTTTTTTTTGTTTCAGTGGTCTTACTGATTATTCTGTTTTTTTTACTCGACAAACTCTTTTATCATTATTACTTATGCAGATATTTGAATTTAAATTAAATATTAAATACCTTAAAAAATTTCATTTTCATTGTCCAATAAGCTCCAGATTGTATTATTGTATCTTATACATACTTCTTCATTTAACTTTTATTCGATTCATATAAATAAGTTTTTAGCTACTTCGAGAAAAAAATAATAAATAGGATGTCGTATAAAAATTTTTCTTATAACTTAATAAAAATTCTTCAGATTTATTTTGAATTTTAGCGATAGCTTATTTTGTGTCGTTTTAGTTGTTAAAAAGTAAAGCAGTGTTAAAAAACAATAAAAAATTCATGCACAAACAAAAAAAATTTAAAAATGATATCTAATTTAAGTTTCATTTATTTTTTGTAGCAACAGGCGAAAATCAATTAAGTAGTGCACCATAATAAACTTTTACTACCTTATTGAATATTTAATTTTTACTTACGTGTCTACCTAAGTAATAGTAATAGAAGACTTCAAGTAAAAAAAGTTAATAAATAATTAATAAGGCCTTCAAAGTGATTTTTAAAAATTCAGATCACATGGACGAAGAGTCGAGTCCAAGAATGCAAAAACGAAACGACGAACTTGCACGCAAGCCATCTGCGTTAAGGGGAAGCTGTGTAAGCTACAGTCAAAAGTCACTTATGTTCATAACAAAGCTCTAAAGCTTGTCCTGAACATCGCTGGGGCTCGTTGTAATTATTATATTTATTTTGCAATCTCAACTTGGTATGTGTTCGTATTGATAATAATTTCGATTACACGTGCAAAAACTTTAAATAATAATTTTCATCGTCACAAGAAAACTTTGTAAAATTACATCACCGTAAATGCAACCGTTCTTCAGTACACATCTTAAATTTTTTTCCACCCTAACAAGAATTAAATAAAATTATATGAAATTACGTACTTCACGATCACAGATGAGTAGAAAGATTTATTAATTTTACTCATCATAAGCTGTGGGCCAAGCTCTGGAGGTGGTCGATGAACATATGTGACTTCCAAACTATCATGACACAATGTCTCGATAGCTCAGACGGCTAAGGCTTATACCTATGGAGAGATTATTTTTCAATGCTGGGTTCGATCCTCATTGTCACCATCATTTTTATTTTATTTTTATTTTAGAACGAAGTTTCTTATGTCGCGTGACTCGGGGGGGCGGAGTGTTAAAACCGACAGATTTTTTTTTTTTTTTAATCAGAAGTCTCTTCCACTCAAGTTTCTCCCCTTACCCCGTTCCCTTCACCTACTGTTCCCTACACACTTTCCCTCTCCTCACTATATATGTATATCTGCCAACCGTGCCGTGTTACTCTTCTGCACACCCTTACCCAAAGCAATTAATTTTTTAACAAATTTTAATTTTATTCTCCCACAGTAATTTTTCTTTGACTTTAAATTTTTTTCTTGCAAGTTAAAAAAAAAAAAAAAAAAAACATTTTCCAGTTAAGAGATTTGAACCCTCGACCTCCTGCATATGAGTCCTGTACCTTACCCACTCTGCTACAAGCGCTGCTGGCTAAAGGAACTCAGTTTCTTATACTTATCGTGTGGTTCGTAACTATAAAATTCCATTTTTATACGCATTCATTGATACTACGATAATTTAATTAGCATTAATATGGTTATGTAGATTTAATATAATAAGGCGCGTTATTACGCATTTAATATTTGTATTTTATGCATTTGATGCATAAAATACCAACCGATTTTTATTAAACCTGAGATTTTTTTCACATTACAGTAATGCTAATAATTACTGTTATAGATAAAAAAAAGTAATGAAATTAAGTATGAAAATAAAAAAATACGAAATATGAAAAAATGAAATATAAAAAAAAGGAATAATAAAATTAAATGAACAAATAAAATGTTGTATTAAAAAACAATGGAATGAAATATGAAAAAAGAAATGCAATAACGGAAATACAAAAGAATGAATATAAATAGAAGAATGAAAAAAAAGAAATAAAGGAAATACAAAAGAATGAAAAAAAAAAGTAATTAAATTAAATATGAAAAAAAAAGAATGATATATGAAAAAAAAAGTGATTAGTGAACTACATGAATGCAGTACTTGCGTTTATAGAGCTTCGTTCTTCCTACGGGTCTGGCGACCCCTTTGTTACCTAAGAAATTGTGTTTTTATACTCATGTCATGTTTAAAGAACTTCGTTCTTACCGTGGGTCCCATGACCCATTTTTTTTTTTTAAGTAATGGATTATTCTGTTTCAATTTCTTAGTATGAATTTTATTCAAATTTATGTACGTTGTCAACTCTTTGTATCGAATACATCAAAATAAATAATTTTTCAATGCTGTGTTACGTGAGATTGAGAAGCTGGTAAGGAGGTGTGTCACAAAAAGAACTTAATTCGTTGGTCAATTATTTATTAGCTTCTTGAAGGCTAAGGCATGTGTGTGTCTAGCGCGGTGTTCCCTACTTATCTACTGTTTAAATCACAACACTATATTCAAAAATTCTAAAAGTCAAGCTACTTGCTGTAAAGCTACTCAAGCGTCTTTCAGGCCAGAGGCCGGGCGATAATTAGGGAACACCACGCGAGACACATTCATGCCTTTGCCTTCAAGAAGCTAATAAATAATTGACCAACGAGTTAAGTTTTTTTTGTGACGCACCTCCTTACTAGCTTCTCAATCTCACGTAACACAGCATTAAAAAATTATTTATTTTGATGTATTCGACACAAAGAGTTGACAACGTACATAAATTTAAATAAAATTTATACTAAGAAATTGAAACAGAATAATCCATTACTTAATAAAAAAATGGGTCATGGGACCCACGGTAAGAACGAAGTTCTTTAAACATGACATGAGTATAAAAACACAATTTCTCAGGTAACAAAGGGGTCGCCAGACCCGTAGGAAGAACGAAGCTCTATAAACGTACGTACTGCATTCATGTAGTTCACTAATCACTTTTTTTTTCATATATCATTCCTTTTTTTTTATATTTAATTTAATTACTTTTTTTTTTCATTCTTTTGTATTTCCTTTATTTCTTTTTTTTCATTCTTCTATTTGTATTCATTCTTTTGTATTTCCTTTATTGCATTTCTTTTTTCATATTTCATTCCATTGTTTTTTAATACAACATTTTATTTGTTCATTTAATTTTATTATTCCTTTTTTTTATATTTCATTTTTTCATATTTCGTTTCTTTTTTTTTCATATTTAATTTCATTACTTTTTTTTATCTATAACAGTAATTATTAGCATTACTGTAATGTGAAAAACACCTCAGGTTTAATAAAAATCGGTTGGTATTTTATGCATCAAATGCATAAAATACAAATATTAAATGCGTAATAACGCGCCTTATTATATTAAATCTACATAACCATATTAATGCTAATTAAATTATCGTAGTATCAATGAATGCGTATAAAAATGGAATTTTATAGTTACGAACCACACGATAAGTATAAGAAACTGAGTTCCTATAGCCAGCAGCGCTTGTAGCAGAGTGGGTAAGGTACAGGACTCATATGCAGGAGGTCGAGGGTTCAAATCTCTTAACTGGAAAATGTTTTTTTTTTTTTTTTTTTTTTAACTTGCAAGAAAAAAATTCAAAGTCAAAGAAAAATTACTGTGGGAGAATAAAATTAAAATTTGTTAAAAAATTAATTGCTTTAGGTAAGGGTGTGCAGAAGAGTAACACGGCACGGTTGGCAGATATACATATATAGTGAGGAGAGGGAAAGTGTGTAGGGAACAGTAGGTGAGGGGAACAGGGTAAGGGGAGAAACTTGAGTGGAAGAGACTTCTGATTAAAAAAAAAAAAAAATCTGTCGGTTTTAACACTCCGCCCCCCCGAGTCACGCGACATAAGAAACTTCGTTCTAAAATAAAAATAAAATAAAAATGATGGTGACAATGAGGATCGAACCCAGCATTGAAAAATAATCTCTCCATAGGTATAAGCCTTAGCCGTCTGAGCTATCGAGACATTGTGTCATGATAGTTTGAAAGTCACATATGTTCATCGACCACCTCCAGAGCTTGGCCTACAGCTTATGATAAGTAAAATTATTAAATCTTTCTACTAATTTGTGATCGTGAAGTACGTAATTTCATATAATTTTATTTAATTCTTTTTAGGGTAGAAAAAAATTTAAGGTGTGTACTGGAGAAAAGTTGCAGTTACGGTGATGCAATTTCACAGAGTTTTCTTGTGACGATGAAAATTATTATTCAAAGTTTTTGCACGTGTAATCGAAATTATTATCAATACGAACACATACCAAGTTGAGATTGCAAAATAAATATAATAATTTCAACGAGCCCCAGCAATGTTTAGGACAAGCTTTGGAGCTTTGTTATGAACATAAGTGACTTTTGACTGTAGCTTACACAGCTTTCCCTTAACGCAGATGGCTTGCGTGCAAGTTCGTCGTTTTGTTTTTGCATTCTTGGACTCGACTCTTCGTCCATGTGATCTGATTTTTTAAAAATCACTTTGAAGGCCTTATTAATTATTTATTAACTTTTTTTACTTGAAGTCTTCTATTACTATTACTTAGGTAGACACGTAAGTAAAAATTAAATATTTAATAAGGTAGTAAAAGTTTATTATGGTGCACTACTTAATTGATTTTCGCCTGTTGCTACAAAAAATAAATGAAACTTAAATTAGATATCATTTTGAGATTTTTTTTGTTTGTGCATGAATTTTTTATTGTTTTTTAACACTGCTTTGCTTTTTAACAACTAAAACGACACGAAATAAGCTATCGCTAAAATTCAAAATAAATCTGAAGAATTATTATTAAGTTATAAGAAAAATTTTTATACGACATCCTATTCATTATTTTTTTCTCGAAGTAGCTAAAAACTTATTTATATGAATCGAATAAAAGTTAAATGAAGAAGTATGTATAAGATACAAAAATACAATCTGAAGCTTATTGGACAATGAAAATAAAATTTTTTAAGGTATTTAATATTTAATTTAAATTCAAATATCTGCATAAGTAATAATGATAAAAGAGTTTGTCGAGTAAAAAATACAGAATAATCAGTAAGACCACTAAAACAAAAAAAAAAGTCATCTTCCATACTGAGATTCGAACCCGAGAATGCAAAAACGAAACGATAGACACGCGTGCGAGCCACCTGTGCTACGAAAGCACTGGGAGTCTTAAGGTCGAAAGTTAATCATGTTTATGGTGAAGCTCCGAAGCTTTTCCCAAATATGGAAGCTCGCTATGATTATACGATTTTTTTTGCAATCTCAATTTTGTATTTATTTGTGTTAAAAATAATTTTTGTTACACGTCCGAAGACTTTATTTTATAATTTGAATGATAAGATCATGTACTTACAATAATACATAATCCAGATTGTACGACGTTGCTATAATATGTAGAGATAAGTGTGCGTGTGATAAACAGTTATAAGATAGCGTTGTCCATAAGCAAGAAAAGCAGAGAAATTTTTACACAATTTTTTAATCATAAGAGGGAATTAAAATAACAAAGAATTATAGTTTTTGTAAATAGTTAATGTAGGCGTTTAATGTTAGGGAATTTCCGAATCCTCGATAGCCGAGTAGTGAAGCTTGTTTGTGTCACACGCGGGCTCTAGCTACCTGGGTTCGATTCCACTTGTCTGCAGACTTTTTTTCGGATATTAATGTATATCCGTAGCCAGAGTGAGTAAGTGTGTACAGAAGAAAACCGACTTGTTAACGAAATAATTTTTTATTTAAGTTTAATTTTTAAGTACCGTGGGATCAAAATGAATACTTTAAGAACTCTTTATGGATTTAGATTTTTAAAAAAAGAACTCTCGGCGTACTTATAAAGAATTCAAAAAAGGGAACATAAGTTGAATATTATAGGAATACTCTAAGAACACTTTAGGAACACTTTGCGAATACAAAAACAAGTTCCTTGGTGAATTCATAAAGAATTCTTTATGATTTATAGATTCCGTCTGGGCTTTTTACCTATACTAAGTTGTTATTGTAATTTTACAGAAATAGTTACCAAAATCTTTTCACTGTGCGTAAAATTTTTTTCCTCTGTTTTAAAGGTGGCACTATATATATTTTTATAGATCAATTACTATAAAAAACATTAGAATTCCACAATTTAAACTGCTCTTTTGATCCTCGTAATCGGTTAATTAATTTTATATTTTATGCAACACACAATGATTTGCATAAATTTATCCGATTGTTTGAAGTTGATAAAATAGACCATCAAAAACACCTCTAGCCATACAACTCAAGGTAGCTAATTTTTTTTTTTTGTAATTGTAGTAACAAAGTCATATTATCGATATCTTCAACCACGTGACACAGGTTGCTTTTATTGATAAGCTCGTGGAACTCTCACAACGAGTAGCTTAACTATGAAATCTTTAACATTCTTTTTAAATACTCTTCTATTGATTCAATTTTGAGAATCATAGCTTAATTAATTTATTATAAAGTAGTAGGATAGTAGGCAAATAAACACAGGAAACTAGTTCGAATATTTCACGATTTAAAGAAAAACATGGATAACTAGGATAAATAATTAGTCGATTTTTTTAGAAACTGTAGGATTTTTAAAGATTTTGCTCTACAAATGCACATTGTTACGTAGGGAAGATATTGGTAAGAAGGTGCGTTGCGAGAATGACCAACACTTGTTATTCTGAAGACCTTTATTCAAGTTTATGTAATCATAGGCAAAATAGATCGTGTGTTTCGCTCGAAGGCTAGTCGTGTACTCCCCCGATTGACTCTCTCCTTGCTCGCGCTTTCCTTTCCTTGGCCCTAGGGCCCCTAGTTACACGATTTGAGGAGAGAGAGCGTAGAGTTTCACCTCTACTATCGTACGTTGAACGTCCAAGACCGCGACGTCGTTGTCCTCGACGACGCTGACTTTTTACTTTATGTAGAGTCTGTGTACTTGTTTGCAATCTTATGTGTGTGTGTGTGCTGTTCTGTGTTCTGTTGTTTATGTTGTTTATGAAATTTAGTATTTTACACTCATTCTTTCATTTAATTATAGGGAACCGCTGTTCTCTTTACATTAATATTTTTTGCTCTTCCAATTGTTCAGTTTCCTCTTAGCGTGTGTCAAGTGTATAACACAATATTGTTTGTGTATGAACTTTGCCTTGTATTACAATTATATTCAAAATTGCCGTGAGGTGGGCGTTTGCTTAACACTACTTTACATTAAGTGTTGTTTTACAATGTAATTTCCATTTTAACTTTCACATGCACCTATTTACAAAAAAAAATTCCGTACAAACTTCTTATTATTAGTATTTAGGTGAAAAAACAAATTCTTTCTAAGTCTGATCGTCCTACGGACTGCACCCCCCGATACAGTCGAGCGACTCCCGACGCTCATCCTCTTTTTCTTATTACTATTATTATCGTTATTATCACCCTTACAATTATTATAGTTATAGCTACAATCATCATGTATGTGTGTTTTTTTTTGTTTTTTTTTTTTATAAACTTGAAACAAATTCGCAAGTTGAGTTCCAGAACTAGGTAACCTTAATTCTATATTCTATAGATTATTAAGATCGTAAAAAGTTAGCAATACCACAACTCATTCCGAAGATATCAGAATTTTCAAACATTATGTATAGCACCCAACAGCAAACTATCGCTAAACGCGAAAAATGCACCTATTACATAGACAATGAAATTAACCAACTTAATACAACAAAATAAGTTCATAATTTCAGTAAGACTAATACAGTATGTTAGTTATTTTATAAACCCGATTTCAGTGGCTCTTTTCAACAGAAAATAAACACAAAATCACCGTTCTCTGCGGTGAAAATAAATATCACCCACCAGCAGTTGGATATGGGATCATAAAAGCAGGCTTCGGATGCACCATAAAAGACGTAGAAAAACGCTTCGACTCCGGAACCAATAGATACGTAAACAGCAATATCATCATCCTGCCCCTCACTTTTACGATATACGAACCTGAAAAAATTCTAAACTATACTTGTACATATTCGTCACAACAACACCTGTACCTTGCGGGAAATGCAAAAACCCTGACGAACGTCGTTATAGCCGCGGTAATACTCTTGGTAAGCTTAACGCTAGCCCTATCGATCATAATTATGTGTTATGTAATTTTTACAAAAAGAGATTTCGAAAAGCTAATAACCAAGCTAGACTCATCCAGCATCAGCTATACACCCATCGGTAGCATCGACCCCGATTTTCGCTGCGATGTCAAAGGCCCGACATGCACTCCAGAAAATAATATGAACCCCGCAGCCAACAGGACAGAACAATTTTACGATGTCCCCAACTTTCCGCCTGTACGAGTTGCGCACAGCATAGGATCCCTACATAATAATGGGAAACGAGTCACAGTCATAGAAGCAGGCACAGGAAAGGCAGTGCACTATTCAAACGTTCGCAAAGACAATCTAATGACTCTATGACGATAACATCAACACCTCCCACTGTGATGGCCACCCGAGATTTCAAAGTTCACAAAAAAAGAAAATCCTAAAAATGGGAGTGGCCGAAATGCACACCCAATACCCTCGTCGTCTAATAAAATTTTCCAGAAGCCAAACCATTGGCTCCAAATTTCCCTGAAGTCAAGACCATCTTTTCGCAGATCCAATTGATGTAAAGAAAGCAAAGTTTGCCACGCCTGCTCCTTTTACACAACATGCAAACAAGGGAGTCTTAAACGGTATTTAAATGCGAGCACAACCAATTTTTCTCATCATTTTTTTGAGTCTCTCAGACTTGTAGTACCCATTAGTCCTCAACTCCGTTATCTGTTACTCGTAAAGATGGCTCCAATTACGATCCTGACCGAAGGTACGCTGACGTCCGAAATCTTGGTAATAATCATGCTAACGACGTTAGCGTTCTGGATTTTGGCACAAACGGCTGCGTCGGGGTACGAGCAAAGAAGAGGGATTGAGGCCAAAGCAGTGAACAGGAAGAAGAATCCAGCATCCGCGAGAACCAACACCAAAAATACGCTCACAGATAAATATCAGAGCCAGGAGCTTCTTTGGGTCCTCAAGTATGGTTTGAGACGACTCGATCGCGAGGAAAAGAATCTGCTGATAGAGGCGTTTAAAAACAAGATTCATTTCATGGTGAACGAACTCCTGTGGAAACATGAGTCTTTCAGGAAGATAGTCCGAGACGCCAGGCGAAGCCTTGCTCTAAACAAGGCAATGGAACGAGGGCTTAACAGCCAGTTCGTGCATCGGGAGATAAACGTGCTATCCGGAAATCCACGAAACGATGCTTACGAGCTTCGTTGCCGGCAAGAAGCAGCTGCGGATGATCGTGAAATAACATATAAAGGTTTTCTAGAAACAACGAACCTCGGATGTAAACACAGCCTCGCAAACTCACCTAACTTTGGCGCTTGCCAAGATTGCGGTGACGGATTACCAGTCTGGAGATCATGCAGACAATGTTACCACCGGTTCATTAACTACAGACTAGAGGGCATTCAAACCAGGTGCATCTTTGAGTGCACTATAGAAGATCACGTCAGGGAATTGACGAACCAAAAGTATTGTTAAAGCTGTGGAGGACCCCCGAAACTCAGCGCAGTTATAATTAATCCACCAGAACTAGATGATGATAATTTAGAAAATTAAAATGAATGTTTCCTTTTTTTTCTTTCTTCACAGGAAACAAAATAAAACGTAGTTATATATATATGTGTGTATTAAAAAAAAAAAAAAAAAAAAAAAAAAAAAAAATTGACAAACCTTAAAACCATACACACAAAACAACAGATACGCAGAACACCACTAACAAAAAAACATGTATGATGAAGCGCTATTGTAACCCTCCGACGACAATTTTCACATATATGTTAAGTGTACTAATAATAATGTATACACAATAATGTATGTAGCCCATTTCTCCATCACTAAAACCTTCTCCCCTTCGTAATAATATATACGCCACTTTCAAATCCCACCATCCGCACATTGACTCCTTACTTATTCTTTTTTAATCCACTTAGCATCGCATCAGTGGGCCCATGGATTGTAATACTAATACTAAGCGCTGGATATTTGTTGGGGAGATCCACGAAAACCATCGCTAAAAAAATGTCGGTACGACTTTTTTAACTAGACGGGGTGACATTCATTATCACTTGTCACATACCAACCCATGCGCAGCCAGCCTTGCACACATACAAGCAGGAAACCGACCATTGCACAAAAGCTGGAAGCTGCAGAAATCTCATTTGAAACAGCTCTCTACATCTATAGCGTGAGGCAAATACGTCCATTGGACAACACTTGCAAACGATACTCGGATAGCTTCATCGAAGATATGGTGATAAACGTATTACTGGACAATTCAGAATTCTTTTCCGAAATCACCATTAAACATTAAGCAACGCGATCAGTCAAGGTAACCCTTAAAAACTTAAACAGCGGCCTTTAGCATCGTGAAGTAAGAAAATTCATAGAACGCCCCGAATGGGATCGAGCCAAAACCCGTGAACAAGAGCAAGCCACGATCAGTACAGCTGGTAAAACATACGCCAGCCTTTTAAAGCGGTTTCCATCAGAAGGAAAGGGTTACGAACGTCAAGTAACTCCTCAGCGATGCAAACTTTGTCTCCTTGGTATTAAACCCTGGAAAGACTGCTGCGCATGTACCATGCATCATTTCTAAGGTAATGGAGACGACACCATTGCGAGATGCCAGTTTAAGTGCTCTAACCCAGTACACCACCGGAACTTACATAATGATGTTTGACGTTACTGTGAGTCCACTTCGAACAAATTTGACTTCAACATAGTAGTCCAGCGATAACCTCCTTTCTTTGCTCCTACCATCCCGCCTTCATGTCATTATTGCTGCCTCTTTACTCCAATAAGCTAATACCATCGTAATCTACTGTAAGCATATTTTTAAGAAATCGTACCGACAATTGAACTTGACCGCATTCCCGATAGCAAAAAAAAAAAAATTCGATTGCTTGAATGCTAGCTTCAAGTACAGTTCTAGCTGATAAATAAAAAAAAATAAAAATAATAAATAATTATACAAGAAACACCGCTTGTTACTTACTGTATAATTAGAAAATAAGATAATTGTAAGCTATCAATTCACATTGTAATATGAAATACTAATATGTAAAGACAATATTCCATGCAAATGTAACCCTAGATTTATTCAAATCATGTAAAACATATCTGTAAAACGCGAGCCGATTTTACCGGGCACGAACTCACCCGGCGAGTAAGAACTTAAGGGGGGCGTGTCACGTCTAGTAACATCTACCCACTGTCAGTAACAAATACCATATGGTATTCGTCACCTAGCTACCGCACCTATAAATCGATACCAACACACGCTTGGTCAATCGCGTGCTCACCAGCCATTCCTGCTCCCTAACCCCACCCCCGCTAAATTCAACAGCTGGCTTACGCCTGCAGCTGCACCTTTTTTCCAAGAATATGTTAATTAAATTTACCTCCACTCCTTGACTCACCACTGGTCCTACCCTTGATTATCAATCCGATTAAAGGTTTAAATAGAACCGCACCCTACGAGCTCGTCCTCTTTCCTGGAAAATCCATCGACCAAGAAATAAGTTGCCAGCTTCAATTACAGCGAGTTATGTTATTAAACTTCCGATTGTCTAAATTATCCTTATAGTATTTGTGATTCAATAAAGCAAGTTCTGCTGATAATTGAATTGAGCTTTTCCTTTTTTATAATATGTTACCGACTTAACAAGCAATTCACTTCACTGGACAACCCAGGAGAACTGTCAGCTGCTAATCATCCATTACTCGTAAAGGTACTGGCAAATCACTTTTAATACTTTAATTTCATTACAAATACTGCTAAACACAAACGCATTTGCTGTCCACGCGCTGTACGCTGCATCCAAATTCTCGCGCGCTAAAGTTACGTCGAAGAGCCACGAAGTAACAATACATTGTGACACTGTTTCTTCATGAAAAGGTGCAACTGAAAATAAAACGAGGTGCCGACGCAGCATTAACAAATCTTGATCACGTACGTCACCTTTGTCCCTCTTGCCTCGTGTGTTTCGTCTCCTGAAAAAGGGGGATTGGCGGGGGAGTTCTTTCGTTCTACGGGGAGAACTATTAACTAACACACAAACAAATACCGTTCACTATTCCTTTATTCAAATCACCTTACACTAATACACAGCATCTCCTTAAACCATCATCCACACCACAACGCTTCACCTCGTCCTCTGGACTGCACTGCAGCGACTCCGCCTCGCACCACGCAAGCCACGAGCGCACGTCCACCACGTCCGGCTCGTCCTGGACCAGAAATAGCTTCTGCTCGTCCTAGATCCACACTACTATGCACACACTCACACTCCGTCCTCAATCCCGCACAACACTATATTCTCTCTCTCTCTCTCTCTCTCTCTCTCTCTACCCTGCTCGCTCTTGCCCTCTACCTTCAAACACAACGAAACGCGCGAACAATGGCGGCACTCCTAAGCATGCACCGAGCGGTCTCTTGTACGCTTCGTCTCGTCAACCCACACGTTACTTCTCTCTCTCTCTCTCAACTCTATCTCTCTCTCTCGCACTGTCTACACTATACACTCTCTCTCTCTCTAGCCTCACCTCCTGGTCAAACGTCCACGAGTCCAACCCAGCGTGATCTTGTCTGGGGTCCTCGAGCGGGTCGTTCGTCCTACGGCTTCGCTCTTTTTCTTCTCTCTTAGGCCCCGGTTACATGGAGAGCGTAACGCGTACTGCGTAACCATTTGAACCTATGAGAGTGAGAGAGAGGTTCGCGTATTTTACCTCTCTCTCACTCTCATGGGCTCAAATAGTTACGCAGTACGCGTTACGCTCTATATGTGACCACAGCCTTACCCTCTTCGTTTTGTCTCAGTGGCTTCCGTAGTCCTTGACCTGGAGACCTCGTCGTTCGGGGAGAATACAGCAGCTGCTAGACTCGCGCGCACACTTCTCTCTTTTCTCTCAACACTCTACACACCTCCTCGACAACTCTCTCTCTCTCTCTCTTAAACTCTTCTCTCACCACGAAAACCCGCAAACTAGCAAAACCTCTCGCTGCTCGCAGTTAAGCGTACAGCTCGAGGCTCTACTCCAGACTGACTCACGATCTCTTGCTTGAGCAATGGCGGCCGCCGCTGTTGCTGCCACGTATCTCTCCTTGCAGTTACTCTCGACATAGCAGCCACTGTGTGTCCCAGTGGTTGCCTTTGCATTCTTCCTGTCCTTTCTCGTTGGCGCTGCTGCGTATCTGCAGCTCAGGTGGTTGTCCGTTGGCGTCCTCTTCTCCTCCTCTCAGTGTATATACCCACCTGAAAAAAATGTCGGAATTTTATGTAGAATTACTTCTGTAAAACTTTCAGGAAAGCCATATGGCATTACACATGGTTTTACAAATGGCATTACATAATGGGTTTGAGCTTGGTGATGCCATATGTAATTCCATATGGAAAAACACATGGAATTACTAATTCGAAAAAGAAAAAATTTCTATTATCTAGAAATAACTGCAAAATACCATAATAAGTTATTTGCAGTTAACAACTTGTCTTACCATCGGGATGATGACTTTAAAACAAGGGGGTTCAGCTGATTTTACTTCTATAGAAAAAAATTTAATTTATTCCTAACATATAACTTGAATCCCCTTGTTTTCGAGTTATCATCCAGATGGTAACACTACTTGTTCACAGTAAATGACGCATTACAGTATTCTGCAGTTATTTCTAGATGACAACATTTTTTTCCTTTTTCCAATTTGTAATTCTATGTGTGTTTTTTCAAATGGAATTACATATGGCATTACCAAGCTAAAACCTCTTATGTAATGCCATACGTAAAACCATATATAATGCCACATGGCTTTCCTGAAGGTATTACAGAAGTAATCACACATGGAATTCCGTCTTTCTTTTTCAGGTAGGTATAGCTTGTGAAAATCAAACGAATTCGGAGAAGTTTCGACTTTCTGCTCTTTGTATGTACGTTGCATCAGCGAGAGCATTTTGGAACATGTAGGCCATTTTGCCTCGTACAACATGCATTTTTTTTTTCCTCAAAACCAACCAAAGGGAATGGCGACCAACATAGTTCAAACTCGAGAGGGCAACAGGAAGGAGAGACTTCAGCCGAGAAAAATAAGAGGCAGTTTGAAATTTCAATTCATATATTTAGTAAGAACATATTTTTGGAATGTTAAAATGATTAATATTGATCTTTTGAAATTATTTAACTGTCACAATATTTCATTTTAGATCGAAAGCTTATAGGCTGAATTATGTTTTGACACATAGTATAGTGTTACGTCATGGCTCTTCGACGTAACTTTAGCGCACGAGAATTTGAATGCAGCGTGCAGTGCGCGGACAGCAAATACGTTTGTGTTTAGCAGTGTTTGTAATGAAGTTGAAGTATTAAAAGTAATTTACCAGTACCCTTATGAGTAATGGACGATTAGCAGCTGACAGCTCTCCTGGGTTTGCCAGTGAAGTAAATAATTTGTTAAGCTGGTAATATATTATAAGAAAGGAAAAGCTCAATTGTTAGAAAAACTTGCTTTATTAGATCACAAATATTATGATGATAATTTAGACAATCGGACGTTTAATAATATAACTCGCTGTAGTTAATACCGGATACTTGCTTGTTGGTCGACGGATTTCCCAGGAAAGAGGACGAGCTAGCAGGGCGCGGTTCTATTTAAACCCTAAATCGAATCGATAATTGGGGGTAGGACCGGTGGTGGGTCAAGGAGTGGAGGTAAATTTGATTAACATATTCTTGGAAAAAAGGTGCAGCTGCAGGCGTGAACCAGATGTTGAATTTGGCGGGGATGGAGTTAAAAAGTGGGAATAGCTGGTGAGCACCCGATCGACCGAGCATGCGGTGGTATCGACTTATGGGTGCAGTCGCTAGGTGACGAACACTATATGGTATTTGTTACCAACTGCGAATAGACGTCACTAGACGTGACAATAGACAGTGAGCAGATTAGAATCATGTATATAGATATACAGAAAATGTGATTAGAAATAGATATATACATCTGAGCTAAGCTTGCTAGATCGCTATTCCCATGTATGGCAGAACAAAACAAAATCTGATTTTTTTTAGTTTGTGACGAGGATTTTTCAGCAGATAAATAGCCGTCCCGTATTCTCTCACAAAATCTCTTCTCTTACTTTGCTTATCTTGTCCCTACTCACTGGATACCTCTTCTTCGGGAGTTAGACCACAGGTGTCCGGCTGGGAAACGCCGAACACTCCTGAAAGAAAATTAAAAAGGCGAAAGGGGAGGTGGGCACTATCTATAAATAAGCACTATCACGTTTATAGACTTTACAGCATACCCCCGCTATTTATTTTCCTCCACGCACTCTCAAATTCTACACTTCCTCTCTTTCTATATATTATTTATTGGCACACTGATATCGGAGTCAACGTCTTCGTACGCACGACTCCCAGTCATCCTTTCCGCCTAACTCTGCTAGGGCTGGTGAACAGCGGCTGGTACCTATGTCATACATACACTTACACACGCAACCTCAGCTACACCTCGTACTCAATTTAATTACCCTATCCTTCAATAACCCCACGCACATTCACTCCCACACCTACGGATCGTCCTCAACGCTCTGTCTCGATGTACCACCTAGCGTACAATACACCTACCTTCTCACTATCCTCACGGCCACCTGATGCTACCTGGAGCTCGTCCTGATCGTCGCGGTAATCCGGCTGCACGGTCAACTCTCGATAGGTCGCTCGGCGGCTGCTCCTTTCTCGTCTCTTTCCCCAAGTCTGACCTTTTGGTTCTAGTCTCTCTCTCTCTCTTTTTGTTAGGCTAATGCCATTGTATTAGCTCAGTCATTTTGTTTTTTTTATAATATATATACTATGCCTCGGCGTTGTAGGACCTTGAGTCCATTGTCGATTAAATAAATTCAACTCAACTCAACTCAACTCTCTCCCTCGATCCCATTCACATGTCACTTTCCCGGTAACTCACGAATCTGATCTCTACGCTCTGCTCTCTATGACGTCTCGTACGATACTGACTACGCTATGCAGTAAGTCTGCATAGGTGCCCACGCCCCTCCCTTTGCATCTCACAACCTCCAACGCTTCTAAAACCCGGTAAATCGTTGGTGGTTTCCAAAACTAAGTCCTCGACGCGACGAACTGGCCCTTGATTTGTTCCCGTCACGTCGTACCCGAAAAGCGTTTTCAACGTCTTAAAGCTCAGAAACATTGCGACTACTAGATGTCAGAAGCCTTCAAGCTCATGAACGAGTAACTCTGACTTGTCTTGCTTCGAATTTTTAACTGTAACAGGCAAGATTGAGAACAGCATGTAAGCGGTCAAACATTAGCAGCACTCACCTCAAAATTGAATATACCACAGCTCGACGCTAGATGGACTGTAGAGCGTCGAGAGTGGGGACGCCACAGCTCAGAGTTTGGCACCTGAGATGCGAAACTTTGAAATTAAAAACTAAAAATTCAAATAGTGTTTATTAAAAAGGGGGAAATTAACATTAATTGAATTTTACGTCGTTCGTAAAATTAAACTATAAAAGAAGTCTTAATGCAAAAATATGTTAAATTAATGTAATAAGTATAAAATGATGTTTGTAAAGTTTTTGTGAACCGGTCTAAATGTAGGAAAGAAAAAATTAAATTAAGCCATATTTTGTTTTTTTATTTATCTATCTAAATGAATACGTACACGAAGCACTTCTAGCGTAATTTTAGCAATAGCTATACAGTATATACTATATTTCGTACCTCGATACAATATAATGCTGGCTATTTTTTTTAACTTATAAAACTGGGTCTAATCGGGGGAGATTTTTTTAGAGAGTACAATGCAGTAGCATTATTGTTCAATAAAACCTCGAAAGCTTGATATTTATGGTCATAATAAATTGTATCAGTTTAATAAAAATGATGTAAGTAGACAGACGAGTGACTAATTTTTACCAGGTTTAATGTTTGTATTTGGGATGGGAACATAATTAACATGACTGTTGTCTTAATGATAACTCATTGTAGGTTATTTTTTGGTCAACAATCCGTCGTATAAATACTTGCTAGAGTTAAGATAATTAATATTTAAATTAATTCTTCGAACAAAAAATTGATCAGATCATTTTCAGTGACTTAGAAATAGCCATATAACTTTGACAAAACCAGTAGACTAAAAATGAGCTAAAAATATTATGTAAAAAAAAGAAATTAATTCCATTTCTTGAAATAAGTAAATTGCAATGTGCATGTTGCCGCAAGATTGTTTATTAATGTTGAATTGGAATGGTATTAAGATGTCCATATCTCAAAAAGTAAATGAGACATAGTGTAAATTATCAAACACACACATATATAATAAGCTCAACATTAAGTTGTAAATTCAAAACCTTTAACATGGCAAATGTTACACTCAATCGTAAACAGTCTATCAAAAAATAAAATAATAATTAAAATAAATATAAGTTAAATGACACATAGCTACTCCTGCATGCCGTTTGATCCTTATCGAAAAATGAGTAATTAAGTGTTATTCAAACTAAACAACACTGACGCCATGAGGCATTTGAATTTTGAGTTTTAAAAACACAACTGTAAACAAAAGTATTCTAATACAGTCTCGTGTGTAACCTTATAATTATAAATAATAACAAATTATGAAACGTATTATTATATAAATACGTACAATAGACGATGGAATTCTATATTTATCGATGGATTATGTATGCGTTGCACTGTAGACCTTATAAAATACGTTCGCAAAAACTTGTCACCTCCGCGAGTCAACATTAAACACGCTATAGTTCGAAATCTCGCCTTCACCTTCACTCGCTAGCCAGAAGTTTTGCCTCTGAGCTGTGTTGCATCCCCACTCTCAACGCTCTACAGTCCATCTAGCGTCGAGTTGTAGTGTATCCAATTTCGAAGTGAGCGCTGCAAATATTTGACCGCTTGCAAATTGTTTTTATTTTAACTCGCACAGTACGGTATTTGACAGTTTCAATCTAGAGTGTCCAGACCTGTAAGCGCAGAAAATTTTTGATCCGCAAAGCAACAATATTTCTTTCTGTGTGAGCTTATCCATCTCCCTTCTCTCTTACACACATACGCTCACTCAACCATACTTCGCACACATTTAATCTCTCTCATTGTCTTCGGTCCTTCTCCTTCCTCTTGGCTCGTAGTCCGCGGCACCGAGAACACACATTAAATAGTGTGTCAAAAATATATATGTATAGCAAATATATACATTATATTATAGGACTCGGTAGCTGCCAATGACTTGTCCAAAAATATAGGTATATAGTGACGTGATAGCTTTTTAGCTACCACGTCACAAGTTCTGCCATATGTATGTATGTTTTGTGAGAAAAAGTATATCAATAAAGTGTGTAGAAGTAGAACTGAACCAAACCCAAGGGGGATTTGAACGAATCTATAGTCACTGACACAGTACTAACACGCGCAATAAAATGTACAGACGGTTCAGATAATACAACAAGCATTGTTACCAACATACTACTAGCACAGTTGAGACAGTTGCGACACTGGCTCTGTTCGGAAATGATACGTTGGTTAAGTATTAAGTTGGTACCTACCCCCACCCTGGCTTAACTAACTGAATGTGCGTTCGCACATGTAAACAATAGTTAATCAGCTGATCACATTTTGGCGCACTTTAAGCGCTTTTAAGGTTAAAGAGAGGACTTGAAAGCGCTTAAAGTGCGCCAAAATTTGATCAGCTGATTAACTATTGTTTACATGTGCGAACGCACGGTCGGTTAGTTAAGCCAGGGTGGGGGTAGGTACCAACCAAAAACTTAACCAACGTATCATTTCCGAACAGAGCCACTATATACAAAATTGCGTCCTGTAGATACAGTCCGCGAAAACTTGAATGCTGACATACATTAAGGCGACTTGGGCTGTTGGTACTGTACGTATGGTACGGTACCTAGTATTTTCTGATCGCAAATGAATTCCGTATACTTTATTTACATAATTCTAAAATTTCAGAGGTTTTGATCAAGCCGATATAAAAATCGCCCAAGCCACCATATTGTGACAGACATTATAAGTAACTTTTTGAGCTTTATTACCAGAGCAACAAAGTCCTGGACCTTAAACCTTACATTTTTTATTGCCTCAAAAACACAAATACATTTTCTACTTATTTAAAAATCTGAATTTTAGTCTTTTAAGATTTGAGAGATTACTGTAAGGGTACAATGAAAAGCTCATCTCTCACGTAATTGGTTCTTAAGTTGTCGATTTTGACGCTGCTGTTTCAATCTCGATAAATTTTCTGCGTCAGTTTCTTGACGCCTCAAATTGTATTCATTAGTTACATTTGAAGTTTTCTTTCCAATATACCCTTTTGCGACTATTGGCATGCTTACGACCCTTATGACCCCTAAAGGCTATTTTGAGGCAACTTTGTTAATTTTAATATATTTAATGGCTAGGTAGTTCGACGTCCGATGGCCCTAAAAAAGACCGGTGACTTTCTTAAGTTAACTCTTTTTTGACTGCAGTTAACAGCAATTGTGACTGCCTGGATACCTCAGGGTGATCTTCTCTGGCTTGCTGTTAAAGAAACAGACTGATTGGGAGAAAAATGACTAAGTCCGAAGCTTTGGGGCTAGTTGTAGTGCTCTTTCCCAACGTCTCCTGGTATAACGTCGAAGACGTTAGTGTCTAAAGCACCTTTTTTATTTGCAGATTCAGTTGTTTTGGTGATCTTAGATGGGGAGATTGGTTAGTGATACTTGTCCAGTGGAGGCTGTCCCGTTGGCTCAAGTATTTTTTTCCTTCATAGCTGTTATAGGTTTGCCCAACGCAGACCTTGGAGAGGATCAGTGATTCCTGGTTGAATGCTTAGAGTCGAAAGGTTAGTATAGGGTCGTCGGTCACCGGGTTTTCCAGCCTTGCAAAGAACAACTCCGCAGGTGACGTCTGCTAGTGAATGGCTGACTTGGTTAAATAGTGCCCGTCTTTAGTTAATATAGTCTTTTAGTCGACGAATCGCTTCCGGAAATGGTGATAAAAATGTATTTGTTGGCAAGGTAGTTTACACTTAGGTGGATCCTAAAAAGAACCGATGAAATTGATGGTTAAGTAGGGAACGTAAATACTTATAATGGTCCTAAAAAGCGCCAGTGGTGAAACTTCCAGGCTATTTTTATTCCTGATGATGAAGATCTGGCTACGGTTGCTTGATTCTTACCCTGGGAGTCTCGATATACGAAGACTATGATGGAGGGAGGTACGCTGCTGACCAAAGAATATCTCGTCTCAGGTCGTTCCCCAGATAACCAACCGCTCATCGTTAGACGGGAACATGTGGGTAAGCGCATTGGGGACGCGACGACCAAGAAGGTAGCCGTTGGGGCTGCCCATGCCCCTCAGAGCTCAAAGCTGTTTTCTTTTCTTGCTTACATTTGTAGCCACAAATTCTCTAACTGCACCAGGTAGGATGGTGGAACTCCCTTACAACTCTGATGAGTTGGAGCAGATTGTGCTCTGGCTAGATATGTCTCCTGGTATTGTGGCAGAGACGGCATCGGTTGGAATTTTTTTTTTTTTATCGTACTCGTTGAGATTCAGAGTGAATAGACACCTAGGTCCCTTCCCCCTTAGAGAAGAGTGTCGTCTGTAACCGGGATACCCAGCTGCAAGACTATTATCAGCATTCTCTATACAGCTCGTTGAATTGCCGAAGTTCGACTACAACACTATGGAGACGCTCCAGCCTATTATAACCACACTTATTTAATTAAGTTGCAGGTAGCTTCGATTTTTTGTCGACGCCACCTAGTGGATTTTACTGAACTAAAGTGAAAAGCTGGCATATTTTTGCAAAACTTTGAGCTCATTTATTGCTATTGTTATTAAATTTTTTAAGATAAAAACTATACTAAAACCATCTAGGAAGTATCATGAATCAGTGTGCAAAATTTCAACAAAATCGGTTCAGTAGTTTTCGCGGTTAGCGATTACAACGGTTTTAGCGCTTCTGCTTTATATATTAGTAAGATGTCTTTGCATGAAAAATAAATAACATATAAATCAATAGTTAACAAAATTACCTGAAGTTTGACCAATTGCTTACTTGAGAGGCAGCACCGTCCACAACGCGCGACACCTTGCGCCCAAACAGGCCGCTCGCGCAGGAAGCAACAGCTACCCCCGAGAACCATCTTCTGCATCGGCGCAAGCTATCTCTCTCTCACTCGCGCCCACAGCTGGAGCGCCTATCCTACTACTTTTGCAGTGTTATACACATTACATCGGCTACAAGCCTTCTTCTTGTACTCTTATACAGTTACTTCCATTTGTATAGTCTTCCCTATCTCAAGTTATGACGTCATTTATGACATCGCAAAATACGTCATTCATGACATCATGAATGACATCACATTGACGTCAAAATGACGTCATTTACGACGTCACAAAAGATGTACATCGCAACGTCTCGAAAGACGTCATTTACATAGGTTGTTGTGTAACAAAGGACTGTTTAAGAGCATTTGGTGGCCTTATAGGTGCTACCATCAGGATGGTAACACTAACACCGGGGGGTTCAAGTATTTTTTTAAATAAAAAAAACTTTTTTTTCCGCAAATAGGAATAACTTTCTAAATTCAAAAACTTTTCGAATCCCCCTGTTCTGGTGTTATCATCCTGATGGTAGCACCTTCAAGATTATCTAATGCTTTTAAATAGCCCTTTGTAAATCGACAACCTATGTGAATGACGTTTTTTAAGACGTCGTAAATGACGTCATATTGACGTCAGTGTTATGTCATTCACGTCATCATGAATGGCGTATTTGGCGATATCACAAATGACGTCATAACTTGGGATAGGGTTAAGCTGCGACACGTGCCTATAGAGTTTGAGCCGTCCCACCTGAAAAAAAATGTCGGAATTCTATGTAGAAGTACTTCTGTAATACTTTCAGCAAAGCCATATGGCATTATGGTTTTACATATGGCATTACATAAAGGGTTTTAGCTTGGTGATGCCATATGTAATTCCATATGGAAAAACACATGGAATTACTAATTCAAAAAAGAAAAAATTTCTATTATCTAGAAATAACTGCAAAATACCATAATAAGTTATTTGCAGTTAACAATTTGTCTTACCATCGGGATGATAACTCTAAAACAAGGGGGCTCAGCTGATTTCACTTCTATATAAAAAAATTTAATTTATCAATTTTTTTTTATTTCTAAAATATAACTTGAATCCCCTTGTTTTGAAGTTATCACTCTCTCGAAAAAAACTATAACGGTAAACCACATAAGAAAACCATATATAAAAACCAGAAAGAATCATATGGTTTTTCTACTCCGTTTTCATGTGGTTTTTTGTCTTAAATCACCATGTGGTTTAACAATGAAAACTATACGGTTTTCACATGCTTTTCATTTAATAAAGAAAATTTCTACTCAAGTTCAAGTATTTTAGAATCTCAAAGACGCATTAACAATGATTATAAAAATAAAACAAAAGAAAAAAAAATTTCCTTAAGGTGGCTTGAACCTTGATTTACATTTTCTTAGCCTAGAAACTTATCTATCGGCCCAGAGTAGACTTGATCCTAGTTGTCAATTTTTAATCGTTATAGGTACAGGAGACATATTCTATTATTCGTATTTGTGCATAATTGGTTCTTTATGTATAAGCTACAGTAGAATCGTGTGTATTATTTACATGCAATAAATTTAATATTGTTATTAATATGTGTTAAGATATTTGGTTCCAAGATAAAATTCACCAGAGTAGACTTGATACTGGCATATATAGAATTTTTCATCTTTATGAGCTACGAAAGGTACGTATAACATTATATTATTGGTAGAAATAGTTTTTTTGTTAAAAGAAAAGCATGTGAAAACCATATGGTTTTCATTATCAAATCACATGGTGATTTGAGACAGAAAACCACATGAAAACGGAGTAGAAACACCGTATGATTCTTTATAGTTTTTATGTATGGTTTTCTTATGTGGTTAACCGTTATGGTTTTTTTCAAGAGAGTATCCTGATGGTAACACTAATTGTTCACAGTTAATGACGCATTACAGTATTCTGCAGTTATTTCTAAATGACAAAATTTTTTTCCTTCTTCCAATTTGTAATTCTATGTGTTTTTTCAAATGGAATTACATATGGCATTACCAAGCTAAAACCCCTTATGTAATGCCATACGTAAAACCATATGTAATGCCACATGGCTTTCCTGAAGGTATTACAGAAGTAATCACACATGCAATTCAGTCTTTCTTTTGCAGGTGGGGTGTCACCTTTGTAATAAAGTTGTTCTACATTAAAGATATCTCTATAAAATCTGTATTTGCTTTGGGTTTCTTTACTCAAGCCCGGAATCCTACAGACTATATCCCTAACTTGTACGATAACATATATAATTCATTGACTGACGAGTATAGTGCAGACAAAATCCAGCCGTGGCTTGGCACTGGTCAAACAATTCCGACCATGCCAGAGCCAAGTCGTGCCTCGACCCTTGACTAGCGCTCTATTTCAAAGCAGAGCTCAGCTTGCAGCAGCACATAAATAGTCGCAATTATGGTGCAAAAATACAAGGTGTGATTGGCGCTAAGAACAGTGTTGAAATATAGATCCGGACGAACTTGAAAATTCTCTTGGACCCAAACTCTCTGACATGGTAAATCACGAGGCCAAAAAAAATTAGTACCGAACGTGGATCGCAAAACTCCCGTAAGTTCTAATAACACAATAAGCACCTGTCAACAAATAAACCAGCTGGCCAATCTATTAAATAAATATATAATAATAAATAACACAAGCGCAAGTGACGATCATCCACTGACCCAAGATGCTTACTGACTATTCTAATAAATTATGAATTGTTAATAAAAAACGCGAGTGCCTATCACCAGATTACCCGGGCGCTTATTGGCCACTCTATAAAATGAATAAATATTAATAAATAACAAAAGCGTCAATCACCCAATGACGTAGGCGCTTACTAGTTACTCTATTAAATAAATAATTATTGATAAATAACACAACCGCCTAGCACCCAATGACCTGGGCACTTACTGGCCACTTTATCAAATAAATCATTATTGATAAATAACACAAGCGCCTATCACCCAATTATAAATAAGAAACGCAAGTACCTACCACCGAATGACCGAGAGCGTTTACTTGCCACTCTAAGAAATAAATAGTTAATAATAATAAACACGAAAGCCTATCACCCACTGACCCAAAGTGATTAATGACCAATCAATTAAACAAATATTTACTGATAAATAATGCAAGCGCCTATCACATCTTAACCCGAGTGCTTACTAGCAAATCCATCAATTGAATGACTATTAATAGATAACCCAAGCGCCTATCACCCATTTACCCAGGCGCTTACTGGTCACTCTATCGAAAAAATAATTATTAATAAATAACAAAAGTGCCGATCAAGCGATGAGCCAGGGCGCTTACTGGCCACTCTATGAAATAAATTATTATAAATAATTAACACAACCACCTATCTCTAACTGACCCAAAGCGCACTCTAGCCATCAAATAAAGTGATAATAATAAATAACACAAGCGCCTATTACAAAGTGACTCGGGCACTTACTAAACGCTTTAATAAATAACTAATTATTGATATAACAAAAGTGCCTATAACCTTAGGACCTGGGGTTTTTTTGGCCACTCTATCGAATAAATAAATATTATTAAATAACAAAAGCGTCTATCACCTAAAAACCCAGGCGCTTATTAGCAACTCTATTGAATAAATAATTATAAATCCATCACACAAGAGCTTTTTATTTGATAACCCGCAGTGCTTACTGTACACTCTATTATACAACAAATATTTATCAATAATGAAAGCGCCTATCACCAAACGACCAAGGGGGCTTACTAGCCACTCTATGGCATGAATAATTAATAATGAATAACACAAGAGCCTATCACCCACTGACACGGGTCGACAACTGACTAATCTATTAAATAAATAATTATTAATAAATAACACAAACGCCTATCACTAAATGACCCAGAGCACTAACTGGCCACTCTATCGAATAAATAATTATTGATAAATAACACAAGCGCCTATCACTAAATGACCCAGAGCACTCACTGGCCACTCTATCGGATAAATAATCATTGGAAAATAACACAAGCACCTATCACTCAATAAGTCAGTCGCTTAGTGGCCACTTTATAAAATAAACAATTGATAATAAATAGCGCAAGCGCCTATCACTGACTTACCGAGGGCGTTTATTTGCCACTCCAAGAAATGAATAGGTAATAATAAACAATACGCGAGCCTATAACCCACTGACCCGGGGTGATTACCGACCAATCTATCAAAAAAATAATTATTAATAAATAACACAAGCGCTTATCCCTAATGACCCGGTCGCTTACTGGCAGGTTTATTAAATAAATAATTATTATTCAATAACACAAGCACCTATCACCCACTGACCCAGGGTGATTACTGACCAATCTATTAAATGAATATTTCTCAATGAATAATGCAAGCGCTTATTACTCAGTGACCCAGGTTGCTTACTGGCAACTCTATCAAACAAATAACTATTCATCAGTAACACAAGCACCGATCACCTAGTGACTCAGGGCGCATACTGCCAACTCTGTAAAATAAATAATTATAAATCAATAACGCAAGCGCCTAGCACATAGTGACCCAGGGCGCATGCTAGCCAGTCTATCAAATAAATGATTACGAAAAAATAACACAAGCGCCTCTCACCCAATGACTCAGGGCGCTTACTGGTCAATCTGTTATATTAAATTGTTAATAAATAACACAAGTGCGTATTACCCAATGACCCAGGGCGCTTACTAGCAACTCTATTAAGTAGATAAGTATTGATAAATAACACAAGCGCCTATTTCCTAATGACCCAGGGTGCTTACTGGCCACTGTATAAAATAAATAATTGTTAATAAATAACATAAGTGCCCATACCCAAATGACCTGAGCGCCTACTGCCCACACTATGAAACGATTATTTTTTATAATAAATAACACAAGTGCCAATTACTAAATGAGACAAGGCGATCACTGGCCACTTTATTGCGAATAAATAATTTTTCAGTAATAACGTGAGCACCTATTACCCAGTTACCCAGGGTGCTGACAGGCGTCTCTAATGAATAAATAATAATTAATAAATAACAATAGCACCTTTTACCTAGTGCCCCAGGGTGCCTGCTGGCAACTCTGGAAAAAGAACAATTAAAAATCAATAACCCAAGCGCCTATTACCATATGATCCAGAACACTAACTAGCCACTCCAATAAATAAATAATTATTTATAAATAAAACAAGTACCTATCACCTAGTGATCCAGGGCGCAGACTGGCCACTCAATCAAATAAATAATTATTCAAAAATGACACAAGCACCTATCACTCGATGACCCAGAGAGTTAACTGGCTACTCTAGTCAATAAATAATTTTTAATGAATAACACAAAGCGCTTGTCACACACTGACTTACAGCGCTTAGTGGCCAATCTGTTAAATGAAAAAAATTGTTAATAAATAATACCAATGCCGATCACCCAATGACCCATGGCTATTACTGGCAACTCTATTCAGTAGATGAGTAATAAATAACACAAGCGCCTATTTCCTAATGACCCAGGGTGCTTACTGGTACGAACAAATAATGAATAATAAATACACTAAGCATCGATCACCTACTGACCTGTGTCGCTCACTAGCCACTCTGTTTAATTTATTTTTGTTAATAACACAAGCGCCTATCACCGAATTAGCTATAGGGTGTTTACTAGCCACTCTGTTAAATAAGGAATTATTAGTAAATAACACAAGCGCCTATTATCCAATGACCAAGAGTGTTTACTGGCCACTGTATCAAATAAATAATTCTTTATCAGTAACACAAGCGCTTATCAACCAGTGACCTAGGGCGCCTACTGCCCACTTTATAAAATGATTAATTTATAATAAGTAACGCAAGTGTCTATAATCAAACAGGACAAGGCGCTTACTAGCCGCTTTATTAAATATATTATTTTTCATCAGTAACACAAGCACCATTTACTCAGTTACATAAGGTGCTTACTGGCAACTCTACCGAATAAATAATTATTTATCATATCAGTAACTCAAGCGACTATCCCCTAGTGACCCAGGGTGTTTACTGGCTACTCTGTTAAATGCATAATTATTATTAAATACCACAAGCACCGATCACCTACTGACCTGCGTCGCTTACTGGTCACTCTGTTAAATAAATAATTGTCCATAAATAGCACAAGTGCCTATCACCCAATGACCCAGGGCACTAACTAGCAACTCAATTGAATAGATAAGTATTAATGGATAACACAAGCGCCTATTTCCCAATGACCCAGGGTGCTTATTGGCAACACTGTCAAATAAATAATTATTGATAAATAATACAAGCGCTTATTACCAAATGACTTAGGGCGCTGACTGGCCACTCTATCGAATAAATAAATTTTTAAAAATAACACAAGCGCCTATTGGCCAGTGACGCTGGGTGCTTTTCTGGCAGCTCTATTAAATAAATAATTATTTATCAGTAACACAAAAGCGCCTATCACCTAGTAACCCAGGGCACATACTGGCAACTCTGTAAATTAGATAATCATAAATCAATATCACAAGTGCCTATCACCAAATGACCCAGTGTTAACTGGCTACTCTGTTAAGTAAATAATTGTTATTCAATACCGCAAGCGCCTATCACTCAATGACCCAGGGTGCTTACAAGCATCTCCATTAAATAGATAAGTATTAGATCAACACAAGCACCTATTTTCCAATGACCCGGGTTGCTTACTGGCAACACTATCAAATAAATAATTATTAATAATTAACACAAGCGCCTATCACCCGATGACTGAACATGCTAACTGGCCTCTGTATTTAATAAATAATTATTTATCAGTAGCACAAGCGCCTATCACCTAGTGACCCAGGGCGCATACTGGCAACTCTGTTAAAGAAATAATTATATATCAATAACACTAGCGCCTATCACTAAAGTACCTCGACGCCTACTGCCCACTCTATAAAATAATTATATTATACTAAATAACAAAAGTGCCTATAACTAAATAAGACAAGGCGCTCTTTGGCCGCTGTATTAAGTAAACAATTTTTTATCAGTAATACAAGATCCTATTACGCAGTTATGACTGGCAACTCTATCGAATAAATAATTATTCATTAGTAACACAAGCGCCTATCACCCGATGACTGAACATGCTAACTGGCCACGGTATCAAATAAATAATTATTTCTCACCTGAGATCTCATGCCAAATTCTCATCTGTGATCTCAGGTGAGATTTTGGAAAGAAAAATAAATAAAAAAATTTTTTGCAACAACTATAATTTATACATCAATAAAATGATTACCTTAAATATCAACAGTCATAGGACAAAAAAAAATTCGGCTTAAGGTGGCTCCACCGCCTAGTGCCGTATGAAAATGGGGAGACTAAAAATTAATCATTATTTTCTTTAAAATATGGTATAAAATTATCGTAGAGACTGTTGTAAGCCATATTCTACATTTTATCTGTTACTTTAGTGAGTTAATATAAAAAAACAAAAAAGTTTTATGGTGCCCTAATTGATGAACTGTTACGGTACGCTCCTAAGTTCAAAAGTAGTTATACCTATATATATGTTTTCTGCAAAATGCAGACAGCTGAGAGCTGACTTGCACTCGCTACTGTATACTTAGTCTCCGATTATTTAAAGATTATGTTCGATAACAAGACACTTTTCTCATGTTATCGAAAACTGCGTAATAATATGTACAAGATAGTATATTTTTTACACCTTACGGGTTATTTATATAAGTGCAGCAGTAGGTTGTATATCGCGTAAGCTTGCATTTCCTATCGAACCCGTCTTAAAACTACTATTTTGTAAGCATGATTTCTTACAATTTTCATTGTCAACCTTAATTTTTTTTATACGAATAGAAAGATGGGAATTCAAATAATATGATTAAATTTTATTAACCTCGGTTAGGTTATTTATAATTTCAACATTGAGGCCACTAGAGCCACCTTAAATAAGACACGAACTCGAGCCCCCAGATTGACAGACAACCATCTTACCGCTTGGCCAGAGAGGATGAGTTACGAATCCGACAATTTACGTCTATATAAAGTGTAAGTACCATGTGTTATTGTTTTTCTTATTCACAACTGAATCATGCAATTATTAATAGATATAATTTTTCTCAATCCTAATTCCGATAGTTAACCAACTAGATAATATTCAGGAACATTATTTTCTTCACAAAAAATATTTTCTCTCTCAAAGTTCCTCTTAAGGAAGCTTTACATTCAAGTAGGGCATAAGTTTTCAATAATAATTATAAATATTTATTTAAATGTAATAATAAAGAAAAACTACAATTAAAAACAGGGGGACTTGATGTGTTGTGAATAAATTATTTTAAAAAAATCCAAATTGCTTGCGTGTATATTATTTTATTTAAAAAAAAACACTTATAAAAGTTGGAAATCCTTAGAGCTATTCATGTTATTCCAACTTTTCAAAGCTTATTATACTCCGTAAATAATAACAGATAAAGTCATCACTGGAAATTTGTTGATACAATTCATGTTTGGTGAGTTAAATGTAATTGTTTTCCGAAAACGCAAAAAAGGAGTGAAAACCTACAGTTTGGTATAAACAATGGTATAAACCTAACTCATTACACATATGTGTTGTATCATAAAATTTACAGTAATTACTCTATACGAAATTCTTAAAGGAGTAAAATAAGTTTGATAAGTTGGAATAACATGAATAGCTTTAAGGATTTCCAACTTTAATAAGTGTTTTTTCAAAAAAAAATAATATACACGCAAGTAATTTGGATTTTTCGTTAATAATTTATTCACAACACATCAAGTCCCCCTGTTTCATATTGTAATTTTTTATCAATAATTACATTTAAATAAAATTTTACAATAATTATTAAAAACATATGCCTTCAAGAGTAACTTTAAGAGAGAAAAATATTGTTTGTAAGGAAATTATGTTTCTGAATATTATCTAGTTGGTTAACCATCAGAATTCAGATTGGAAAAAATTATATTTATTAATACTCGTATGATTCAGTTGTAGATAAGAGAAACAATAACACATGGTACTTACACTTTATATAGACAGAAATTGTCGTACTGGTATCTCATCCTCTCTGTCCAAGCGGTAAAATGCTTGCCTAATAAACTGGAGGCTTGAGTTCGTGACCGATATAAGCCAAATTTTTTCTTTTTTTTTCCTATAACTGTTGATATTTTAGGTTATCATTCTATTGATGTATAAATTATAATTGTTGCACAAAATTTTTTTATTTATTTTTCTTTCCAAAATCTCACCTGAGATCTCAGATGAAAAT